>NW_021835040.1:10000-22500 GCF_006345805.1 Octopus sinensis | reverse complement strand
AACCGGTTAACATCCAAAGAAGCGTTCACGTATATTTTCAAGTAAAGCTGCTCTGCTCCAGTGTTTGGTTATTATTCTTCGCCATCGTTATAATGTTCCCCCCATTTAGAAGAGATTTCAATAACAGAATTTCTAAAACATATCTTTCCAATGTCAGCACAAGGCTAGCAATGTTAAGGTGAGGAGGACGTCGATTTATTTTATTCACCTCCGAAACGATGAAAGACAAATTCAACCTCGCTTGAATTTGAACTCAGAACGCTGTGGAAGATGCTCGTCTTCACGTTCTTCGTTCAAAACTCACCGAGGATCAGGCTGTTAGTCATCATTTTGGAATCAATGAAATAAGTACCAGTTAAGTACTGGGGTCGATGTGATCGACGTACCCAATTCCCCGTACTTGCTGGCCTCGTTGCAAAATTTGAAACCGATATTGATTCTACCATCTCAAAATATGCGACGATACAGCGTTAAGCTTAAATTTCGTTACCACAAACACTCTTGGCCTTATCATTGCTGTATTTTCTTGATCCTACTCCTGATCGCGCTAACAATATTTTTAACACTTCTGTGCAACAAAATTCCATTACTATTTCTTGTCTTCTGACACACAATTTCTAATAGTTACCGATTGCTTTGTTTCAAATGACTCGCTCTCCTCTATCGATTGGAATTTAATTCATTCTGTAGAAAATGTGCAGCATAACTGGCGTAAGTTCAAAATAATTTATTTGATATGCTCAGACGTTATTCTCGGTCAATACCTATAGGGAAACTGTCCAGTAATCACTTGCCTCCTAATAATTCTTTTGCTACGCTAAAAGCTGACATGGTAAGAACTTGGAAATAATATATATTTGACAAATTGGATAGTTCCTATTTTTGCCGTCGCCAGAAGTAGAAAACAACTGCCTGATTATATTAGACCTAATAAATCTATTCACTTTTCGTTGCTAGTAAACGCGTCCACGAGATGAAATAAACTCGGAAAATTGACACAAATTTGCCAAAATCCTGGTAAGAAAGTTTATGAGAACATTCTACTGTTCGTTAATAATATCAGCGCCACAAATCCATGTATTGACGCTAGACTAATGGATGATACATGAATGCATTCCAGCAGCGACCATGCATAATTTTTGTGGTACCTAGATCTTCACCATTCGCTTTATTTTCGCTATTCTCTAGATCTTCACTGTTCACAGTTTTTTCGCTGTTGCATGCAACAGTTAAACCAGGCAGTTGATACCGTGGTGCTTCTATTTACTCACACACACACATACACACATATATAGATGAAATTTACAGAAAAACGAATGACGAAGATGGGTGTGTGAACAACAAGCAGTTGTATTAGGATTTTTTAAAATATTTACACCGAAGTGTTATGGAGATCCAATGGGGTAGAATAGGAATCCAAATGTCTGGGACCACTTTTCTAAACTATTATTGTTGGCAATGTGATTATAATTCGAAGGGTGGCAAGGTTAGAAGAACTGTTAGCACACCAGGCAAAGCAACGGTATTTCACCCGTCTTTATTTTCTGAGTTCAAACTTCGCCGAGGTCGACTTTGCTTTCATCATTTCTGGTTCGATTAAATAAGTACCAGTTGCGTACTGGGGTTTGATACAATCAACTTACCCCTCCCTCCCCGAACTTTCTGGTCTTTTGACAAAACTCCAAATTAATATTATTATAAGTCTATTCCATTGAGATCAAATTTTACTTTCGTTATTCTCGCTTTGAGGAATAGCGGTGATTAAACCGACTGTACACAGACTTCAAATATTTAAGCCAAATATACCGATACTTCAAATGTGAACTCTTACGGGTTTCTTAGAAATCGATATTGCTAATGAATCTATAATTTTCTTCTACCGTTTTACATTGTTGTCATTTTTGTTGTTTCCCACCAAATCAACTCAGTTTCACTAAATATCCAAAGTGCATAATCAAACCTTATTATCCAATGAAGCATACTTCAGGAGAGTTGGGCGTGTTTTGCGATAGGACTTCTGCTGTTATTTCTCTAAGATGAAACGACATTATTGGAGTTACCGTATTTCCCGGCGTCGAAGGCGCTTCGTCCTCGAGGAAGCACCCTAATTTTGGAAACCAAAAATTTGAAAAAAAACATATAATAATAAACATAAAATAAGGTCCCAGTATTTCTGGTCTTGTTAACTTCACAGATGCAATGAAACAAAAACATGTAATCTCCAGCATACCACTTAAAATGTTCCTAGCATTATGTTGGTTGTTCGTCGAACAGTTATTTGTGCTATCCCTTATGTTGACTAACCGTGACTGTCTCCCATTTTGACCCCTCACTTGCGGCTGAATAATTAACAAAAGGCAGCACTCAACTTCCTTAACAATTTGTTTTGTGGGACTGTCAGTTGAGAAACATGGTATGGTAAGTTTACTCCGAAAGTTTATGCCTACCGTTATGTACCCACTGTAATACTGAAACTACACTACGACAGGGATGGATTCAAAGGGGGGATGCACCCTCGACCAAGTAAGAAACTTTTCAAATTTGACTGTTTTGTTTAAATATATATAAGGGGAAGAATATTTTTTACCAACACCAAACAGCCCTTGAAGGATTCAGTATAAAAATTAATTATTTCAGTATCTTTGAACATATTACACTGTCATTTCATTGATATTTGCAATGAACCAGACCTCAGACACAATCCCCACCGGGAATTTCTCGATCCACTCTTGCACTACGATAGTCCAGTTCGACTATTTCCTGTTCGGCCCAAAAGTGATTTTTATTTTCATGTGTTTCGTCAGGAAGATTCTTGGGCAATAGTGTCTCAGTTCATGCAAGCGGACGGGACTACAGCTGGTGCAGTATGTTAAGATTTTGGTCATATTGGATATAGACTTATAGAGTATTTTTTTGCCTCAGACTAAGGAAAGACTAAACTCCACAATAGGAAAAATATTGTGACAAATACGGAATAACATTTTTTTGCACAGTTACACTTTGTAAAAATCCCGCATGAAAATGGCGTAGAACAAAAATAAAAGTAAAGATTTCAGTAAAATCTACGCAATAAAAAAACATTTCAATCATAAAATCCTGATAATATCTTCCTTTTTCCTATCATTTATAGAAGTATTACACAAACATGACATCCCATATAGAAGAAAATAAAAACAGAATTGAGATTAAAATCTGCGCAGTTGAAAAATTGCAAATAAGAAAATATATTTTAATCTTTAAATCCTGAAAATATTTCACGTTATTGCCATTTGCAAAAAAATTCCACACGTATATGGCAAAACAAACATTACAATTAAATTACAATGGAAAAAAAGATTAAAATATGTGCAAATATTAAACGTACGAGTTATTTCACTCTTCAAATCCCGAAATCTGACTGCAGTCATCCATAGCCCCAAAACCAGAGAATTCATCATGGTCGTCAATATTGTCCGACGTGGTACTATCTCCCAAGAGAATATCATCTGTGCCATCTAATGCGATACTAACACCACATGTTTTAAAAGATATTACTACTAGTTTAATTTTCAATCTTCCATGATTTCAGGACTCACTCGGAAACCTGAGATATTATTAGCCTTTTCAAACGACCTGTTGGTATTAGGTCATGGTCCTTGGCTCGCATCCACTGATTCCACTCTTCTTTCATAAATGCCTTAAAAGGCTTGTTGACTGATATGCCCAGTGGTTGCCACTGGCTTGTTAAACCACCAAGAATAGCTGCCATTTTCATTTTCATTTCCTGCACCCTTTCTTCAAGAGCCTTAGTTTTGAGGGCACGAAACTGGTTCCACACAAAAAGGGATAATTTTAAAGAGGCCACGGGAAGGCCCTGGCCAGGCCTTAGCTAACCATAACTTCACTCACTCTTCATCCATCCACCTGTTTGGGTGGACATAAACAAAAGTTCAACGTGGAATTTTGTCTTTTGGTAAAGTTTTCCTCTTGAAAATAAGCAGCGGTGGCAGTTTTGTTCCATCAGCACAACACGATAGTACCGCAATATAATGGGTTTTCTCATGTCCAAATGTTTTGAAACCCTTTCGCATCCACTAATTAAATGAAATATTGGAATGATGGAGCAAGAATCATTGTGTATTTGGAATGGTTGTTTCAATAATAATCGATACAATTCTCAAGGTGTTAAGAACTGAGTTTTCTAGGACTTTTTTCTTGGTAACTAAATCACAATTAGAAATATTGAACTTCTAAATGTCTCAGAGAGACATGAGCGGTTGTGGATTGATAGAGTGGTTGTATACTGTTAACTTAACATGAAAGTCCCGTAAATATTTCTAATTTTGGTGATCAGTGAATAGATTTCACTGAAAATATATATATTCGCGAACCCTTGGCAAGCATCTCAGCTAGCAGGACTGGCTACCCTGGACTGATGACGAGCAAGACTCAGAAACATGCATGTCTCTAGGTGCAGGCCCTAGCTGGGCTGTTGTGGGTGCTTGTCTCCCCTTCACAAATATAAGGACACAGGGAAGTGTCAAAGCCAACAGGAAGCGTCGATGCTTCCTAGGGCTAAATAGCGGTGGTCTAAATAGCGGGAGACTGTCACGTTAAGTTGACAGTATACAACAACTCTAAATCACAATTGTTCTGAATGTTTTAGGTCAGTAGATTGGTAGAATTGGTAGAAACTCCGGCAAAATATCATGTAATGTATTTTTACGATGCTTTATATACTCCGTTCAAATCTTTCCGAAATTAAATCTGTCTTCATTCCTGTAAAATATTGTATGGTACTTTGTTATGTATATTATGTGAAATATGCTTGAAATATTTCGTCTTTCGTAATTATCATGGAGAAGAACGTCAAGTAAGAAAACATATGCGAGTAAGAAAACACAATTAACGTGGTTTAATAGGTAACTAAAACACCCCGAGGGAGTTTTGTATTTTAATCAAGGTCTGTAACTGGATATGAAATAACAATTTTCCCTGAGATTCTGATAGTTAACAATTTGACAACATTAGTTATCTGATATTGCTCGAATAGTTTAAAGATTGGATAAGGTTTATGAATGTGTGATGGCAATAAGTCCCTTTGATATTGGAAGCTTTTATGCACCAAAATAAATTTCACGATATAATATAATAACATTTACACAACACTGCTATGAAATTCTCTTAACCAGGTAGTTAAATGTTGAACAATAGAAACAAGGTAGTTTCATTTGGAACGTAGAAAATATGGTTATATAAAATCCTTACATGTGAAAATGAATGTTTACCAATGTGGAAAATGATGAGCAGTATAATATTTTTTGGGTTTTTGGATATGGATTACTCTATGGTTTTTAAATATATTTAAAGATCCGTGAACTTTAAATTTGCAAGAAATAATTCTGCCTTTGTTCTCTAAATTTATGATTCAACCACCTTTTTCTGCACACCAAAAAATGCATAAATGCGAACGTCCTTTGAAAATATTTCGGTATGTAATTTATCATTTATTTCATCATTTAACATCACATAATTTGATTCATCCTCGCGGAATTTAATGAAATTTCTTTCAATTTTCGTTCAATTCCACAAGAAAAGCTACAAAACTACAAAACAAGTTGCTACTTTCGCTGAAAGTGAAAATATTCCCTGCCAGGCTTACGTTAAAATGGAGTATTTTATTATATTTTTTGTAGCTTCTCGTTTGTTACTGCATGCTCTCCGTCCTCAAAAGTGTAGGCAACTCTGAGTAACTTGAGTATACGCATAACTAATTGTTGTTTTAGTAATCCCATCGCTGCTTGAATAGCAAGTTCGATTCACAATTATGACATGACAGCTCGGGTGTCATTTTCTATGTCCAATCTTAAATTTTCTGTTAATTTTGTTACTTGTTTTGTCTTGCTTACTTATAGATCATTTACAACTCAACTCATTCTCAGAACATTTTGAGAATTCACTTTCTCTCATTTTCCACTTATATATATATATATATATATATATATATGTATGTGTGTTTGTGTGTATGTGTATGTGTATGTACATATATATATATATATATATATATATATATATATATATATATATATATAATATATATATATATATATATATATATATATACTATTTTTTAAAGCAGCAGAAATATAACAAGCTGTTGCTCGGAGTTTCACGTTCCCGTTTTAAATAAACCATATTACTCTACTTCTGGGATTTGAGTACGCTTTTTCCACCTTGTACACATACGTGCTTACTCCGGTCTATATATATATATATATATATATATGGGACAAAAACGCAATAGAGGGCATTAAAACGTTCGGACAGATAGAGGACACAAAGGCGGACAAGAGAAACAATTAGAAGGACAGGAAAAAAAGAAGGGTCATTCTTGGCTTTCTTTCATCAGTCAAGTATCAGAAGTCATGACCATTTCGGACAGATATACTTGACATGGTTCGATCTGGTTGTCCCCCGAAAAGTCTGAGTTAAGACCATTAGTCTCTTCTGTGAGAAAGCTAGGGAATGTGTATGGCTACAAAGACGAAATAAAAACGAACAAAGAAACAATGGCGAAGATGGTTCAGAATTACGAATAGAAGAAATAACAACAGGCGTCGTTCGACTGAGAACGATTCAAATTCAGCTGACGTATATGAAGTAAAAGCCAAAAGGCAGGAACGTGGGAGATGGACACAAGACGCGTTGACGGTCGGCAGTAAGGCTAAGAAAGAAAGATCTATATTTGAAAACACTTATTTGATATTGATTAATGCTTATGTCAAAAATATGCGATTTGAATTCAGGCTGAGTTAATTTGTTATATTTTTCATATCTTATAGGTATTCTTTATTCGTTGTTTCATGCATGTATACATACACACATGCATGCATACACACATATACATATATGTGTGTGTGTGTGTGTGTGTGTGTGTGTGTGTGTATTTGAATAATGAATACACATGGCTTTTCTGATAATTCTTCGACTTTTATAATTATATGTTTATAAACTATTAATCTTTTACGAATGGTATTTGGAACTTGCTTTTTCCACCTTTTTCAAAATCTCTCACTACATATTGCATTTCTAAAAGAGAAGTCATAGATTTGTTGCTTATGTACCCTTACCCTCTCGTATAATCAAATACCCGTTTCCTGAATATAGTATTCTTTGAAATTTGGGCAATGGGCATAGAAAACCAGGTTTCGGGATTTGCAGTTCATATTTACATTGATTTTAAAAGTATTTTTGATTTTAAGCTGTTGTGTTCTCCTTCTTCAATATAATCGCATCTTCTGTAACGAGGATCACCACATTCGTTAATTCTCTATGCTATTTGTTTTGTTGTAAATTTTAGTTTAGTGAAATGTTTACTTTTGTTTGTGTATCTGGCGTCTGCTATATATGATTCCTGGTATTCTGTCATTTGTTTCGCAATTTTCAATGACTATTCAAGTACTGGGAGATATCATTTAGCAACATTGAGAATGACGTGGATTCTTGGATTTTGAGAATATTTCTAAATACATTTTCTATTTTATTATGTGTCTGTTTTCTTCTGAATTATTTAGCTGCGATGAGATTTGCTTTGATAATAGCCGAATCAATATGTCTAGTAGGATCTTTTTGTTTTACTAGAAATATCTTTAATCCTTGAAATCTTTTATCTCTTAATGTCGCGTCCATTAATAGAGTACAAACTTGTTTTGCCGTAATGAAGGATGTGTTTGTTATTGTATGTTTGGGATGGGAGGAAAGAAAATTCAAAGACTGGTGAGTGTCTGTGGGCTTATAGAAAATGATTGTCATTGTCTCTTTTAATGTTGTCATTCTCTTTAACAAAATTTATACTCCAAAATAGTGTGTACGTGCTTGTATATATATATATATATATATATAATATATATATATATATATATATATAGAGAGAGAGAGAGAGAGAGAGAGAGATGTATATATATACTATATTTAAAGCAGCAGAAAATTCAACAAAACCTGTACTCTGTGTTTCACGTTCCCGTTAACTTGAAACTCAGAGTAACAGGTTTTGTTGAATTTTCTGCTGCTTTAAATAAAGCATATTACTCTACCACTGGTATTTGAGTACTCTTTTTTCCACCTTGTTTCACATTTATGTGTTTAATCCGGTATAAATATATATATATATATATATATATATATATAAATTTAGGGTGAATACTTGATAAGTGTAAGCACCTGTATACGCCAGTTAGTAGGAGAGGTGAGAGGGTATAGGCATCAAATCTTTGTGTGTGTATATATATAAAAATATGCATGTATGTATCTATAGGGGAGAATTCACGAAAGAAAAACAAAAGACGAAGACAGGTGATCTAGAAAAGGAACAGATGTATTAGTATAACGCTCAAGAACTGAAAAAAGAATTTACGTTTCGAGCCTACGCCCTTCTACAGAAGGGGACACAGAGAGAAACAAGGAGAGAAACAAGAAGAGAAAAAAAGAGAGAAAAAAGCAGAGAAAAAATGTGTGTAATGGCTACCGATACATATATATATATATATATATATATATATATATGTGTGTGTGTGTGTGTGTGTGTGTGTGTGTGTGTATGTTTGTGTGTGTATGTATGTATATATATATATATATACTTTTATTCTTTTATTCGTTTATTCTTTTAGATGTTTCAGTCATTTGACTGCGGCCATGATAGAGCAACGCCTTCAATCTTGGAAATTGACCCTAGAACTTATTCTTTTTAAGCCTAGTACTTATTCTGTAGGTATCGTCTGACGGACCGCTAAGTTAGAGGGACATAAACACGCGTACACTCATTAATATATACATATAAGACAGGCTTCTTTAAGTTTCCGTCTGCCAAATCCACCTGCAAGGTTTTCGCTGGACCGTGTGTGTCACGCATTGGGACTGAACCCGGAACCATGTGGTTGCGTAGCAAGCTTCTTACCACGCAGTTAAACCTGCGCCTATATATATATATATATATATATATATTATATATATATATATATATATATTTACAACACAGTCATCACGTCACGAGGTACCGTAAACATTTAGGCACACTTAACAATATATATATATTAATCCTATCATAAATGGATACAAAATGGAAGATAACGGTATGTGTGTAATTTAAATTCGTATATTGAGAGAGATTGAGAGAGGAGGTATGAAAGGGATTAAATATCGAATAGAGTGAGTGAGGGAGAGAGGCAGCGGCGAGAGACTGAGGGTGAGAGTGAGTTACTGATTATGTGGGAGTAATTAATATTTAGATGTGTTGCTTCTTAGTCAACAGATTAGTGAATTCTTAAACCTTTGCTTTGGAATATCAGAACATAGAGAATAAAACTTAGAAAATGAGATTAGTGCTAAGTACCTTATCACATACATTAGAAACGACTGTGGGTTTTAAATACAGAGGATAAAAAGGAAGATGAGATGTAAGTAACGACATTGAATTATTCCTAAGCACAAAGACTCCAAATTTGATGAGCTATAAGAGGTGAGGAAACACTGTGTCATCAGAAAGGGAAAAGGGAATTTAATTAGGTTGTAATTAATCCCGTCTGGAATCGAGTACTTTTCACGAATACCTACCGATCGGATCAATTTCTATGTAGTCACATAAAAGTTACTTATATGCCTTATAGGGAATCAACAGGTTGATCAAGTGCCTTCTAATATAGTTTCGTGCAGACAATAACCTTGTAAGCGGATTTGGTAGACGGATTAAAACGACGCCCGAACTATACGGTCGGTATATTTATGAGTGTATCGGTGCAACCTGACTCTCCCGCGAAAAACTAGACTCCTTCCTCTCGTTTGTCCAATCCTACCATCCGGACCTCGGATTCCTCTATACTATTTTCAACATTTCCGTTACATTTCTCGACATTTCGGTCAACATACACCGCTCCGCTTTCACTACAAACACACCGACTCAGACTCATACCTTAACTTCTCCTCCTCCTCCCAACCTACCCACATCAATCCCTCCATCCCCTACTCCAGATTCCTTCGTCTGCGCGGTCTCTGCAGTGACAACCATGACTTCGAGATTCAGTCTCAACTCATGGCTCACCGCTTCATTCTTCATGGATACCCTCTCACTACTATCCACACAGCCCTCTGTTGAGAACTGTGTGGATAGTGCCTCTGCTCTCTCTTCCCTTTCTCCCCACCTACAGCCCGCACCAATTTCCGAGCCCTCCGGCGACTCCAGTCCGACCCCTCCACATCACACATCTCAAGCCTAGCCCTTCCCTCCATCAAGCGAGACCACAACCTGTGTGACCTCCTGGTCCACAATTTGTTCCCTAACCCCACCTCCCAACCAGGCTCGTTCCCCTGCTGCCACCCACGCTGCCGCACTTGCTCCTACCTCTCTAACATCACTATCCTCATATGCAACCATCATCGTCCCTGTCATATCACCGACTCCTTTATCTGCCCTTCTAGCAACGTCATTTGCTGCATCTCCTGTTCTTTCTCCCCTTCTCTGTACATCGGTAAAACGGAACGCCTCTTGGCTGATAGGTTTCCGCAATACCTCCGAGACATCAAACTCGGCAATGACACTTCGATCTTGTGCCATTTCTGCTCTACTGGTTATTCACTACAACACCTGTCTGTGTTCGGATTGACTTTGCACAGTGGTCATCCGACACCCGCCTTCGCTGTGACCCGGAATTAATCTTTTCTCTTCGCTCCTTTGCACGACATGGTCTCAACTCCCCTCCTCTCTTTTCTTCATCTGACGGCTACTTCCTCTCTTCACTCCTACCCACCTCTATCTTCCTTGAGAACCCTCCACCCACACCACACCCATACATACCCATGTTGTACAAACTCCTTAACCCCAACCTTCATCCAACCCCACCTACATCCTCCACATCGTCATCCCACCCCACCTACACCACACACCGCAACACCACCACAACACGTCACACCACTCTACACCGCGCACACACACAAGCACTAAACCACTTCCCAGCATTCACACCGCACAACAACATCTGCACATCCACACACCATGATTTGCACACCCATACACCATCATCCGCATACGCACAGAGGACGACTGTAACCCCATTTTAAATGCACCCTTATAAACACTGCTTATTACACCTAACAACTTTGCCGAATGCAGTCAGAAATTTTTGAAGCACGCTATACAATTATTTTCTGTCAAACTGGACCAAATCACAGCAGAGACTTATGAAATGCGCCAGACTGTTTATGGATTAACTCTTCCGCTGAGGCAAACGGTTCAACGGTAGAAAGGCGATGCAAGACGACCAGAGTTGTGAGAGGGTTACGGACGTCAGAAGATCAAAGCAGGTTCAGAAGATTCGTATTTGTCCCAATTGAAAAACGTCCAGTATCCCGAACGGTAATAAGCATTGCGTGATATTGTCACAACTCTACACAACAATACATGAAAATATGAAACGGTGAAAATTTCAAGTCTGTTCCTAGTTTGTTTGTTTCTAGTTTGTCCCTTGACTTCTCAGCGATGGCGAATTTGAAACTGACATTAGAAGAAAACTATATAGGCATAATTGATGGTATATTTAAGCTACGTTACTTCGATCATATTTTTTTCAGACATTTAGTATGATATTCTAAAAGGTATTCGTCAATGTTATCGAGGTGCATGGGAAATTCGAGGTATTAACTTTACTACCTATAATTTAAGGTGATAAAGTCCATTACACGCCAAGTGGAACATAAGACTATTATCTAATTATATGAATCAAAATTGTTTTATGTTATAAACTAACAAACTATGTTTCAATATTTATACAGTTATTTAAATCTCTCTACTTTTTCGTTAGGTCCTACAAATTCTGTGATGCATTCGAAAGAACTAAGACTTTTACAGTACTGTACATTCCTTCGTGAATTCTCAGTTCTCGTACTATTTCAAGCTTATTTTACTACTGTCTTTTTCTATTTGGGATTTTTCTAACTGCAATGTAATTATGTATATTAATTTGAGCCTCACACAAAGATTTTTTAAACACACTATGCAACATCAGAATTTTCAAACACACACATGTATGTATATATACATAAGCATATACATACATATAGACATGCACAGACACACACACACACACATATATATATAATATATATATATATATATATATATATATATATATATATATATATATATATATATGCATAACTATATATATATATAAAAGAACATATGTTTCATAGTCATATATAGTTATATAACATGCACACACATATATGTATATATATATATATATATATATATATATATATATATATATATATATATACGACATTTTAGCAAAAAATGATAGATTCGTATAGCGTTAACTCCATTTTTTATTCATATATATATATATATATATATATATATATATATATATATATATATATATATATTGGCTTTCAGTGTTTTGTTTTTTACTTTTTTCTAGCCATGCAATTTGAAAATGCAAACTCACGTCTTTAATGCATTTTATAAAATT
>NW_021835040.1:0-5000 GCF_006345805.1 Octopus sinensis | reverse complement strand
ATTAGCCCTAAACCAGGACTGCCATGTTACTTTGGCAAACAATCTTTACTACACAGTACATTGTGAGATTTTAAAATAGTAAATTTCTAATCTGTGGTTATAATTTAAATAAAAATGCAAGAAACGTATGATACTAAACCATGTAAAATAGTTGCGTTCGTCCTTCGCTTTTCTTCAATAAATTAATTACCAGGAATTATTCTGAAATGTACATAACAGAGTTTACTTATATCTCGTGAGTATTTGACTATCTTTAGACCAGGAGATATAGTCATCAATAACATTTTTCTGGCAGTAAATGTGGCGGAGATTTGGAATCTAAGATTAAATGCAACGGAATGTTATATGCTTTCTCTACATTTTTGCGTTATTAAGTTTATATCTCAATTTATTTTTCATCATGACAAATTGTTTTCCCTGATAAAGGGATTTGACAATAATTTACTGCCAACGTTCCCGTCAACTCTATGGATTTCCCACAAATAATCCCATTGAATATCTAAATGAATATCTAATGATTATAACAATGTTTGAAGAGCGGATTCAAATTAAGTGTTTTGTCTATAAATGCATCGCTGAATCCAAACAGACTGGCATGTATTTTATTTTGGAATCAGTTATTGATGACATAAATTAATACGCATGCAGTTAAAATTGGCATGGATTAATGATTATGCGATTAAATATCCATGAGGTATGATTTATTGCTTTTTACTGGTACATGATTCATACGTAATTTATAGGTTTGAAAGCTATGAAAGAAACAGTTCATTAAATGATAGGAAACAAGAGCTAAGAGACTAAATCTATTAGAATATTTTCTTCGGAGCTTCACTTCTTTAAGACACTATATTTCTGGCAACATGTGATCTCAGTTCAAATCGCAGGTTTGTCTTCCATTCTTTTGAAGTTGATAAACAAATTGATAGCAGTCTGGGTGAAATGAATGGCAGCGAACTGGCAGAGACGTTAGCAAGCCGGGAAAAATGCTCAGCAGTATTTCGTCTGTCGCTACGTTCTCAGTTCAAATTCCGCCGAGGTCGACGTTGTCTTTCATCCTTTCGGGGTCGATAAATTAAGTACTAGTTACTCACTGGGGTCGATATAATCGACTTAATCCGTTTGTCTGTCCTTGTTTGTCCCTTCTGTGTTTAGCCCCTTGTGGGCAGTAAAGAAATAAGAAACGTTAGCACGCCGGGCAAAATGCTCAGCAGTGTTTCGTCTGTCGCTACGTTCTGAGTTCAAATTCCGCCGAGGTCGACTTTGCCTTTCATCCTTTCGGGGTCGATTAACTAAGTACCAGTTACTCACTAGGGTCGATATAATCGAATTAATCCGTTTGTTTGTCCTTGTTTGTCCTCTCTGTGTTTAGCCCCATGTGGGTAGTTAAAAAAAATAGGTATTTCGTCTGTCGTTACGTTCTGAGTTCAAATTCCACTGAGGTCATCTTTGCCATTCATACTTTCGACGTTGATAAAATATTACTCCTGGAGCACTGGCGTCGATGTAATCAACTACCTCCCTGGTTCAAAGCTTCAGGCCTTCTGTCTGCAGCAGAACGGGTTATTACTAACTCTATTTCATGTTGTATTAGTTAGCAAAATTGTTTTGATATTTTCCTAGAAAAAAATGTACAAGAAATGTTCGATCCTGCCCCGAATGGATTCGATTTCAAAAATTCAAGGGTATACAGCATAAGCGAACAAGTTTTTGAAAAGGAACTGTCGATTTTATGGTTAGCTGGAAGAGATTGCGGCTTCTTTGTTATTATTAAGGCGGCAAGGCGGCGAACTAGCAGATACGTTAGCACGCCGGGCGAAATGCTTAGCATTCCACCGAGGTCCACTTTACTTTTCACCCTTTTGGGGTCGATAAACTAAGTACCAGTGAAACACTGGGGTCGATGTAATTCATTTGTCCCCATCCCACAAATTTGAGGCCTATAGTACAAAGGAATACATACATATATATATATATACATATATATATGTATATATATATATATATATATATATATATATATATATATATACATATATATATGTATATATATATATATATCAGTGAGTAACTTTTATACGTGAACTTAATAAAATTATTCGATCCGATCTCTTTCAAATTGTACTTTTCTCGGGTTAAGTTCCACTGCATGTTTTCTACTATAACCTGAGGCCAACTAGAACCTTGTCAGTGGTTTTGGCTGACAGAAACTGATAGAATCCCACCGTAATCTGAAACCCTTAGTACATCCCGTGCGGCATCGTTTTATTCTGGTTCATCTAGAAAGTATCTATAGCAACCTAGTTTACTACCACTGCCTTAGTGAAGGCGAATTGTTTGTTTGTTTGTCCGTAGACGGAATATTCCAAGAAACGGTGGATGGAATACGATGAAACTTTCAGTGATGTTTGGATTTGTGACTGGCATGAATTGATTACATTTTAGGATCGATCCGGCACCGGGTAAGGATTATGGATTATTTTTTATATGTAGTTTACATGATTACGATCTTACGTTAACTTTCAAGTCTTTCTCAATTATTACCCTTTAGGCTGTAACTATTTTGAGAGGTGTATTTGTTAACTTTGGCTTGTATTAGATAAGAATAAATTATTAATATTGTTACTAAATTTTCCACAGCCGCAATCACATTCCATGACTATCATTGGGATTGATCAGATGCCGGACAAGATTTGGATTATCTTAGCGTATGTTTTTATATTAACTTTTGAGAGCGTTCGGGTTCATTTTTAGTATTCTCATTTGTGAGAGCAGTCGAGTTAATTTCAGTTATTCTCATTTTAAAAATCCTCTCCGGCTAATCGTTGAGAGGACATTGGTGCTGCCTTTGCGGAGGCTTGCGCTCTCTGAGTGCTCTTGTTTTATGATTTGCATATTCTTTTTTTAGAATCCCGAAACGACTTTACTAAATTTTATTTTTCAGGAATCGGGTCCAGCTAGTGGCATCGTGTGTATGACAATAACCAGGCGGGTGTACAGCCGATTCTAACGGGGAGAAAGACAGAGGGAGTGGAAGATGGCGCTAGAAATGGGGATAGAGTAGTAGTAGTAGTAGTAGTAGCAGGGTAGGAGGAGGAGGGGTAGGAGGAGGAAGAGGAGAAAGTGAAATAGGAGGGGGAAGAGATGGAGGAAGGTGTGTATATACAAAGCTATGTGGACTGCAATAGGCTTGCTGACCGGGAAGTATATCAATGTTTTCGGGTCTCTAAATAAGATCGATTTATCTGCTCTATTCTGTATGTATTGGACTGATTTTATTAGTCTAATTTTAGCATAAAATACTCAGTTATAAAGGGTGTATGTAATATCAAGTTCAGGACTCCGTGGGATTTTTGCTTTGCACCCACATGTCTTTTATTTGATGTCCCAGGGTGAGTATCAACGTAACACAAAACCTGAAGAATGATTTGAACACAGAAGGAAAGTGCACATAGCACCACCATTTCTACGAAGCATCGGTCCTTTTGGCAGTTAATTAATAAATGAGCTTTTGACAGCCGAAAACGAAATAGAAAAAAACGAGTATAAGAGAGATAACAGTGAGAGGAAGAGGAAGAGGAAAAGGAGAGAGAGAGAGAGATAGTGATAGAAAGATAAACACAGCGATATAACACTTGACTATTTGCAGAGTGTGGATAAATCAATATTTTAACCCTTTCCTTACTGATGAAAAAAGAAACAAAAACAAACTTTCGAAAACCTCCAGAGTTGTTGAAGCATGCAATCAGCAAGTTACAATTTTATACAGATGTTTGACAAAACTGCCATGTTCATGCATATTCTGATAGTAATTATGATTCATTTCGGGATTGGCTACACTTTGTCACTCATTTTATATTATTATTATCATTATCATTATTATTATTATTATTATTATTGTTATTGTTATTATTATTATGATTATTATTATTGTTGTTATTATTATTATTATTATTATTGTTATTATTATTATTATTATTATTATCATTATTATTATTATTACCATTTTTTGTTTTTTTTTGTATTTCATGTTTTGCCTGATATTGATAATGTATCCGCTGATATTGCAAATTGTTATTTCTTTTAGTACTGTTGTCTTTGCAATGGCTGTTATTCTAATTCTTCCTCCTCATCATCCTCATACTCCTCTTCTTGTTGTTGTTGTTGTTATTATTATTATTATTATTATTATTATTATTATTATTATTATTATTATTATTATTATATTATTGTTATTATTATTATTATCATTATTATTATTATTATTATTATTATTATTATTTTCTGATTTTTCATCTTACTCATACTTGACTATGTTTTCCCTTTTTTTTTACTTCATCTTTCGCTAACGTTGCATCTTTTCTCAACATTTATACATTTTTTTTTCTTTCTTACCTTTTCCTCCCATAATTTCTTTTCTTCTCAATACTGTTGCATTTCCAGTTTGTTTTTTCTTCTTTTCTTCCTCTTCTATTTCTCATCTACTTCTTCATCATATCATTCATCTTCTTTTTTTTCTTTTCTTCTATTTTCTCTGCTTCTGCTACTGCCGTGTAACCACTCCTGCCTTGGTTTCCTCATTAATCTTCCATTGCCCTATCACCAATATATATATATATGTGTATGTATGTGTGCGTGTGTGTGTGTGCGTGTGTGTAAATCTCCACCACTACAGATTTGCTAATCTAATGGTGTGCTGTGAGATTCGTGTTCAATATTGATTTATGAACTTATCACGTGCAGATGCTTAATTATACCACGTGTGTATTACGATAAGACACAGGTAAACATGTCCACATGTCGTGTTGCTTACGTAAGGCCTTATTAAATATGACTAAAACAAACCTGAGTAAGTTTGTGTATGTGTGTATGTATCTATGTACATTTGTTAGTATAGATATGGTACATATACGTACAACAGACTTGTGCACGCACTTAAGTTCAGTGTAATGTGTGTATGTCTGTGTGTGTGGCATGTGTATAGTGTATATGAATGTATG
>NW_021835039.1:27500-42996 GCF_006345805.1 Octopus sinensis | reverse complement strand
TAAATGTATGTATACATATTTATGTACGTTTGCATGCTTGTATGTATGTATATATTTACGACATGTGTGTGTATACATATGGTAAATGTGTTTCAAAGTTGTGGTTTCTTTGATATGTTTGTTCTCAAACAATACTTATTTTAGTGCTGTTGACACCGACGGATTGAATGCTACTGCTCAGGTGTTGAAACCATAATGATATCCACGAGGCAGCTGATGAAGGAGGTATGTTGGATTATTGGTATGGCTGTCATTGAATATGTAGAATAATATTATAACACATCCATAGAATATATAATAATATATATATATAGTTAAAGTTAATCCAAACATGAAAACACAACAACGCGAGTACGTGAAACAAATATAATATTATTGGACGCTCAGGAAGGAAGGGAAGAAGGAAGGTCTTACGTTTCGAGCGGAGCTCTTCGTCAGAAATATAGGACAAGGAAAGATCCAGAGAAAGGAAGACGGAGGAAAAGAATCGCCAACGGTACTCACGCGGTCACACACACACACACACACACACACACACACACACACACACATATATATATATATGTATGTGTGTGTATGGGTGTGTATGAGGTACAGTTTCTTGTAGTCAGCCTTTGTACCAAATATATGAAGTTATATTTGTTTTAGACGTCTTACTTGTTCTTAAATGTATAATAGCATTATCTGTTCTAGTTGGCAGCCAGCCTGTTGGTGAAGTGTTAATTCTCACAGTTTATGAACGTTGGGAAAAGTGCTGGTGATAATGGTCATGACACACACTAGAAGTGTTAACTTTAATATTATAATTAATTGAAGACAAATAGCAACAATTGGCTTTGTTTCTTACATATTGATCAAAAATAAAAATGAGTTTCAGTGAAAGGATTGGGAACATTTTAAGGGTACATGGAATTAAAGCTGGTAGAAAGCAATGTAAATGAAATCACGTACAGAGATAAAAATTAATTCGAAGGCATAGCAAGATGATTTTGAAGGTATACGGGCATTTTTTCTTTTTTTTTTTTTTAGTGGGATGGGGATGAGCGCATAGCTGGGAGCTGTAGTCCAAGCGATTGAGAACGAAAGTCTTCCATAGGGGTAGCAGGGCTTCCCTTTTCCTAGTTCTGAATGGCCTCAGAATCCATCCAACAAGTCGCCTGCACAGTGTTGCCATTTGGTAATATGCACATAGAATGTTGCATCATTGCTCATGTGAACTCCCAGGTCAAGCGCCGTCTCTGACTCTCAGATCACATTACCTTCTGGTCCAGTGTATTTCGATTTTAGCTTGGTGTTGGACCAATAGTGGAGTGCCTGAAACTTCATAGCATTGAACCCTCATGTTATTTTTGTTGGCCCATTTGTAGATTTTATTCAGGTCTTTCTGCAATTTTATGATGTCCTCTTGGTTCCTAACTGCCTGCGATAGTTTTGTGTCGTCAGCATAACTGGTCAGATAGGCTGACTGTACCGCGGAGGTCATGTCTGAGAGGGCCACCAAATTGTAGTGGCCCCAGTAGAGTTCACTTTGGGAATCCGCTGAGAATTGGTGTCTCTTCATTGTGAGCACCATTGGCTACAACTGTCTAACTCCTGCCCTTCAGAAAATCATGCATCCACTCTCCCAGTTTCCCGGTAATACCAATGTTTCGGAGCTTGTGACATATCATGCCATGATCAACCTTGTCGAAAGCCTTGGTAAATCGAGGTATATCACGTCTACAGGTGACTGGTTTAGCTGTTGCTTCAGTACCCAGTCAAAGTGCTGCAAAAACTGCGTGAGGCAGCTCCTCCTTGGACGCAAGCCATGTTGCATGTTTGTGAGAAGGTTGTTTTCTTCTAGGAACGTGATCAGCCTTTTTCTGAAAATGCATTCCATTGTCTTGCTAACATGTGAGGTCAGAGAGATGAGCCTGTAGTTGCTAACATGTGAGGTCAGAGAGATGGGCCTGTAGAGATGCTCCCTCTTTTATGGACTTTTAGCAAGTTGGGACGTTTACCACATGCAAGGAAACTCCGAAAGAGTATCTGCTGTGGCTTTGCAAGAAACTTTTATGTCTTTCAGAGAACAGCCGGGAGTATATCTGGGCCTGTTGCTGAGTTTGATCTCATCTCCTCAATGGCCAATATTACATCATCTTCTGTTATGTTGATGTAATCGATAGTTGCATCTTTTCCGAATAGATCCATTACACAGAAAAAATCCTTTGGCTTATTTATTTGCGTATTTTCCAGTGGAGAAGTGAAAACACTTCGGAATTATTTATTTGGTGCTTCATTTATCTTCCCTGGGTCTTCAGCTATTGAGCCGTTTTTACCAAATAGTGGCCTTAACTTATAACGTACCGAGGTAGACTCCTTTGCCAACGTGTAGACGGCTTTACCATTTCTTTTCATATTTTCCATTGCCCAGGTTTCTCTTTCTTTTTCATTGGAGATTTTGAGTTAATTTTCAATCTCGAAAAGTTCATCGGTCAGGCGGAATTTCACACTCATTAAGATATTTGTTTAAACGATTCGATATATTTTTGTTTATGTATATATGTAGGTGTATATATATATATATTATATATATAATATATATATATATATATATATATATTATACATGTATGCATATATATATATGCATATATAGTATACATGTATATAATATAATATATATATATATATATATATATAATATACATATATATATGTATATTATAATATATATATATATATATACATGTGCGTATATATATACGCGTATATATATATATAGATGTGCGTATATACTTATATATATCTATATGTACATATATACATATTGCGTTGTATATATATATATATATATATATATATATATACATATACGTATACATGTACATATATACATGTAATATATATATATGGGTGTGTGTGAGCGTGTGTGTGTGTGTGAGTGTGTGTGTGTGTGTGTGTGTGTGTGTGTGTGTGTGTTGTGTGCGTGTGTGTGTGAGTGCTCGTGACAGCGTGTATATATATTTATCAATGTTCCATGTATATATATATATATATATAATATATATATATATATATATACATATAACATGGAACATTGATAAATAAATGGATATATATATATATAAGCGTCTATTGATCAATGTTCCATGTTCTTTACGAACAGCTTCAAGTCTTATAATGTTCTAAGATAAAATAAATACCAGTCATATACTTAAATCTTATGAAACTTTCTGGCGGTCAATATTTCCCAAAATGGCCCCCATATTTCGTACGGAATTAAATCAATATTTATTTGCTTCATGATATTTTGCTGTTATAATTGGTTGCTATGTGGTGGTGATGGTGAGGGGAGCGTTTCTGTGTATGAGTGTGTGCGCGAGCGCGCATATATATGTGTTTTTCTTTCATTGTTGCTTATGATGATGAAAGTTGTAGATGAAGATGAGATGTCAGCTGGAGATGAAAGTGTAATACATCATAAAAAGAATGAATATAAACGAGAAGAAAAATGTAAATTAAATAAACATGAAACTAAAAAAATATATTAAAAAATTTGTAATAAAAGAAAGGGTGAGAGAGAGAGTGACTGAGAAACAGAGACAAACAGAGAGAGAGAGAGAGTGAGTGAGGGATGTAAGTAGATTATAGAATGAAAATCCAGCGAATAGCGATGGTAACAAAAGATGGCGTGAAGAGGAAAGGGAAATCAACATGGAGAATAAACAAGATGAATGGTGACGAAAGATGAAGCTAACAAAACTGACAGTATGTGTTTTTGTGTGGAAGAAGTGTGTGTGTGTGTGTGTGAGTGTGTGTGTGTGTGTGTGTGTGTGCGTGTGTGTGTGCGTGTGTGTGCGTGTGTGGGTGGGTGTGCGTGTATGTGTGTGCGTGTGTGAGTGTGTGTGTGCGTGTGTATGTGTGTGTGTGCGTGTGTGTGTAGTGTGTGTGTGTGTTGAGTGTGTGTTGGGTGTGTGATGTGCGTGTGTGTGTGCGGTGTGTGTGCGTGTGTGTGTGTGTGTGTGTGAGTGTGTGTGTGTGTGTGTGTGTGTGTGTGTGTGAGTGTGTGTGTGTGTGAGTGTGTGTGTGTGTGAGTGTGTGTGTGTGAGTGTGTGTGTGAGTGTGTGTGTGTGTGAGTGTGTGTATGTGTGTGTGTGTGTGTGTGTGTGTGTGCTCGTGACAGCGTGAGAAAGTTGGGAGAGGGGGAAATTCTAACGAATGTAATAAAATGAAATATCAAAAGTACAATATAAAGAAAATGACAGAAATTTACGAAAGCAAAAAAAAAGAAAAAGGGAAACGTAGTAAAAAAAAAAAACAAAAAAAAAACAAAAAGAAAAAGTCAGAACAGAAAAGAAAGAAAACGTAAGAAAGGAAAGAAGGAACGAAGGAAGGAAGACAAAATAAGAAACAAACGAAATATAAGTCTTAAAATAAAATAAAATAAATGAAAATGGTGACAATAACGAAAAAGAAAAATAAGGACGAAAAGTCAAGAAATGGAACGTCGCACCAGGAAGTGAAGAGACAGAGAATAACAATAACGATGGAGTTGAAAATATATTTCACAAACATATATGTAAGCGTATATATGGACAGTCAGCCATATGTACACAGTGTCACACGCATATATGTACGGAAAGCGGGGACAGAAAAAAAATAACGGCAAAACAATGCATACTAATATTTCTACAGCAGCAAGATGAAGGAACGATAGCAATGATAAGTTGTAAAGCTTATGACTGTGTGACTACAATAAGAATTGGATTGGAAAAGTTGGTAAAACAACGATGTCTGATAAAAAATTATGGAAAGAAGAAACAACAAGAACGACAACAACAACAAAATTTGTAGTGCTACATCAAAGTGTTTTGCCGTAGTATAAAAATAATTACCATAATGCAACTATAAAAGAATGGAATGGATAGTGCTCAGCTGAATGTGTCAGTGTGGCGCTTAGTAAAAGTCCTCCCAACATAGTCTGTTCGAATCCCGGCACGTCAGGAATTTAACTGAATAAAATATTTTCTTACGTAAGCACAATGAGAAAATTTTTGCTGAGTGGTGATGTTAGCTGATTAAGCAGACTTCGTTAAATGACTGCATATATATATACATACATACATACATATATAAATACATACATTTATATATATATATACATATACATACATATATAAATACATATATATATATATACATATATAAACACAAACATACATATATATATATATATATATAAACTTAGATATGTTTCGACCAAAGATTGGTCCAGGTCATGTCTAACTTAATAGCACCACCTGATAGGATTATTCGAATCCTGTTTAAGTTGGTATATATATATATATATATAGAATATATATATATATATATATATATATAAGTAAATAAATGGAGTTGAACGCAGATACTATTCAAATTCTTTTACTTTCGACATACCACTAATGGAGTTGTTTAATATCGACGCTTCGCTTAAGGATATTCCAATTCCCCCAAAGAATGCTTCTCTTTCTTTCCTGATGAGAAGATTGCATTTTTTTACAGCGTTTATTCCTTTGGAATAAAACCAATGTTGCCTTCGAAACATATGTCGAAAGAAAAAGAATTTGAATAGCATCTGCGTTCAACTCCATTTATTTACTTATACTATACAAATTACTGCACATTAACCCGGAGTTTAGCGTACGGTACAGAAGACAAATAAAAAAAATATTTCGAAAGCAGTATCGCCGTTAAAACAGCAGAAAAATTGGGTATTATTATCCTTACAACGCAGAAAAAGTTATATGTATGTATGTATGTAGGTATATTATATATATACATAATATATAATATATATAATATATTATATATATAGAATATATTATATATATATATATATATATATAGATATGTATGTATAATATATATAATATATATATATATGTATATATATATATATAGATATATTATATATATATATATATATATATATAGTATATATATATATATATATATATATATATATATATATATATATATGTATATATATAATATATATATATATATGTATATATGTATATATATATATTATATATATATATATATGTATATATGTATATATGATATATATATATATATATATATGTATATATGTATATATATATATATATGTATATATATATATATATATATATATATCATATATATATGTATATATATTATTATATATATATATATATATATATATATATATGTATATATATATATATATATATATATATATGTATATATGTATATATATATATGGATATATATATATATGTATATATGTATTATATATATGGTATATATATATATATATATATATATATATATATATATATTATATACTCACACATAACTTGGCGGTTAAAGTTTTATGGTGACGTCCGGATGTATAGAACCGGTTATTGCATATAGCTGGTCAAAATATTACGGGCAAATTTATGACTGTTGCACCTAAGCAACAACTCTTCTGACATACTGTTTCATACTGTGGGTGTATATAGACTGAGTAACTTGGTAAAAAGAAACGGAACGAACATTATTGCTAATGTTTTACCCCTTTTGTAAAAGAAAATATTTATTTCTTATGAATTATTGATATAGCCTTGGGGAAACGTGTAAGCTGTGTGTGTGTGTATGTGTGAATATATCGTTCTGTAGTTCAAAATAGGCATGACTACATCACCAAAATGAATTTCCGCTCGCGTGGAGAAATAATGCTTCTTTTCCTCCCTTAAAAATGTAACAGGAAATAACTCAGCGCAAGCATCGTAGTTGTGTTGGCTACAGTGTAGTTAATAAGAATCGCAGAGACAGAACGTGAGTGAACGAGAGAAACAGAGAGCTTGAATAAGTGTGATAGTGGAGGGGGATCCTGTTGTTCACTATCAATACAAAATACATGTTTATATGTATGAGCACATATATCGCAGGCGTGGCTGTGCGGTAAGAAATGGATTTGGTAGGAAGAAACTAAAAGAAGCCCGTCGTATAAGTGTCATCATCATTGTTCGACCGTGGTCGAGACAATGGAATTTACCATGCTACGCCAGATTTCACGGTCCATCATGGCATTACGGAGGTCCTGTTGCTGGATGCCTGTATCCCTGGAGATTACATCAGGGTAGGAGAGTGTGCGCCCTCTGGTATTGCGAGTAGATGGCTTCCAGAGGAGAAGAGTAGAAATTACTTCTTTTTCAGCTCTACAACAATGTCCAGCAAACTGGACTCTCCTACCTTTCACAAGAGATGACACAGGTGTAGACGAACTTATTCTATTCAATCCAAGTTGGAACAGGACCAATATGCATTCTACAAAGTGTTTCGGAGTCTAATTAGTTCCAAAGACAAAGACTTTTCATGAAATACAAATTAGATTCTTCGTCAGGAATTACATACTGGTATGAATGATTACGACCAACAAAAATATGCAAAGACCTTTCGTAGCCCAGACGTGAACAAGTAAATGAAAGATAACAAGAACGCTAGATATTCAAAACTATATATATATATATGTTTGTGTGTCTGTGTGTGTGTGTGTGTGTGTGCATCTGTAAATATAATATATGCCAATTATTTGGTAGCCGTGATAAGACTCCGAGTTTCTGATGTCGGGGCGGAAACCCACGCCGCCATCCCTTCAGTTATCGGGCCATCGAAAAATATGCTATGAAAATGACCATTAAACAAAGGGATATTACTGTGTGATTGACCGTTATTGAGACAAAAGAGCTATTAGAATGACCACGAAGTGAGTGGGGGGAGTAAAGATAAGGGATTATATATACGCACATGCACAACAGGGCTAAAGGCAAGATACAGAAATATGTGTAAAAAGAGTGTAAAAAGTAAGCAATTAGAGTAAAAACACGTTTATATACGCACATACTCGTATGCACGCACAACACACGTCTATATACGCGCATACCTGCGTAAAACAAAAAGGTTCATTCTTTTCAAGTGATCATCATACCATAATCGTTTATAATCGTGTGCAGCACACAGGGATATAAGAATTACTCCAATTATTGTGTCTAACCATTACCGAGGATCTTTCTTGGTGTATGCACAATCTGAATATACCTATGACCGCATCTTAGCGGCTGGCGCCTATCCTCAGGTTGAGAAGGTATTTCATACTCCACACGCACGCGCGCGCAACCGCAAGCGCGCGCGCAACCGCAAGCGCGCGCGCAACCGCAAGCGCGCGCGCAATTATTGATACTCCAAAACTCAGGGAAACCTACTGTGGTATGACGCTCTCATATCTTCGACGGTGCTGCTGCAGCAACCTGGACATCTTAGAACATATCGATAAGATCCAGCTACAAATCACTATCAATACATTCAGAAACGCAGCCGCTTGCTAATAGAAGTCTACTTTTCACCTCTCCACATTTTCTTCCGAAAGTCTAATGTCATCTAATCTCCTCGGATTTGATGGGGCTCACACTACCTACTCTTCGGCATTCCTCTCCTACTTGTCCTTTCTCCACTCATTACCATTTTCTGTTCCTTTCTTCAGCCCCATTAGGCCCTACATTAATCCCTATACCTTGTCATTCCTGCCAAAAACGTCTTCTACTTGGAATTCCGTCCACGCCAGTACTTTGACTTGTAAAGGTTCAAGAATATTGGTTTCAAATTTTGGCACAGGGCCATCAATTTCGGCGGAAGGAGCAAGTTGATTACATCAACCCCAGTACTCAAACTGGTATTTATTTTATTGACCTTGAAATGATGAAGGATAAAGTCAGCTTCGGCAGAATTTGAACTCAGAACGTAAAGACGGTTGAATTACCGCGAAGCATTTTGTCCGGGATTCTTCCAGCTCGCCACCTTAAATTATAAGAATATTAATAACATTAATCGTACCTGTCTAGAAATATGTGCAAAGGCCATGAACACTGCTCCATGATGCAAACCAAGTAAGCGAAAAACAGTGGCTATAATACAAAAAATGACATATTCGCGCAAAGTTACCTTCACACACGTCTTCATTCAATTGGTTAAACTTAACAGCCTAAAAACAATAAAATCACATACTACCATCTTAGTGAAAGAAAAAAACAATTTGAACACAGATGTTATTGTTAACTGACTTTACGAACTCAATGAAAAATTTCAAGTTTTGTCATAAGGGCAGCAATTTCAGATGAGAGCGTAAGTCGATTACATCGACCCCTAAGATGAAAGGCAAATTCGATCCCGGTGGCATTTGAACTCAGAACGTAAACTCAGGACGAAATGCTTAGCGGCACTTCCACTTCTTCCGGCGAAGTAACGACTATACTAGCTTGCCACCTTACGACCTTTCTTATTAGCATATCATAAAAGTCCAATATACTATTAGAAATGTCCTAATGATAAATGGAATGAATTTACGAAAACGGAATTAATCTAAAACAAATTTCTCTTTGCAACATTTTTAGAATATTGAGATTAGATTTCTTAGATGTTTCATAGTTTGTATGCAAACTCTACAGCTGTTTCAAGGGTAGAATGCAAACATTATCGTGCACATAATTATTAAATATATATAAATATATAGTTAATTTATTTAAACGTGATCTATAAACCGTTTATTATTGGATGATTTTGATCTTAGGCTAGCAAAATCAGTGATGAACTGAGGCTAAAGAACTGCAACAATAAATATTATTTATTCTTCACCAGAATATAAATCTCCAACAAAACCGATTTCTCAACGAGATTAAACAAGAAAATTGCAGCTGCCACCAAACTGTGAAATTACTAGCATTAGAGACTTCAGCATAAAACACGATAAACAAAGCTACAGAAACAATTTTAAAAATGCGTTCCAGAAAGAAAAAATATCTCGTGAAGAACACGAGTGCAAATAGACAATTGAAATGTACAAATTAATAAGAACACGTGAACAGCCCCCAGCGTAATATATCTGTCAAGCAGTAAGAAATTTTAAAAAATGGGAAAATAAATCTCTAGTAAATAAACAGAAAAGAAAAATAGTCTTTAAAGATGTAAAAATAAAACAGAAACATTTTATGTAATCATACTCTCTTTTTCGCTGCATCCCTGGCCATACATGACATTCCTAAATAAAATAATTAGTATCATGAGCATGAAATAAATTGAAAAAATCTCAATAACTGCCAGAGCATATCACATGTCGGATTAACAACATCAAAGAAATAACATCAGTAGCAGCAACAATAACAACAACAAAGTCACGTATACTAACAACAAGCAAATTACTCCAATCAAGAGGCCTCTTGTAAAACCAAATATCGTAAATTCAAAAGTAAAAACAAAAAAAAAGAAAGAAAAATAATCCAGTAATCTCATGGGATAACTCGATCTGTGCTTATCCACAACAATTGAAACAGCTAATTACCACTATCACTACTACTGCTGCTATTGATGATGATGATGATGATGATGATAATGGTGCTGGTGCTCGTGATTGTGATGGTGATGATGATAATGATGATGATGATGATGGTAGTGGTGGTGGTGGTGATGATGAGGATGACTTGGAAACAAATTCAAGGGTTCTGAGGAGAATGGATTGATCCATATCGTAGGTCAGTCCCCAGTTCTCAAGTGAAACCTGATTATGTCAACTCACAGGGAATGAAAGGTACAGCTTGCCTTCGACCAAATTTGAACTCTACACTCGGATCCTGAAGAGCAGAAACACATACCAGAATGGGGTATTAATCGATAGCATCAACCTCTGTACTTGACATGAAATTTATTTTATTTCATCGCAGAAGGATGAAAAGCCTATTTGACCTCGAAGAGTTTTGAATTCAGAATGTAACCAGACAGAAGAAACACTGCACACCATTTTTTGCATACTTTTGCCATTCTCTCAGATCCTATTGTAGGTACAGGGCCAGTACTTTGTAGAGGATGTGGGTTAGTCGATAACGTCGACTCCAGTATTTGACTAATACTTGATTTCATTGTCTCCAGAACGGGTAAAATGCAGAGTTGATCTCGGCAGGTTTTGAACTCAGAACGTAATGAGCCGGTATATTACTATAAATATGTATCGCTTCTTCTTTTTAAGAAGTCATACATATAGCAGGTGTTAAATGTTGATGCAATGTGAACTCGAAAGCCATGATTGCTCATGCACAGCAAGTTATATTTTTCACGACAAATTAATTATTCTACCTGCTCACTGCCTTTAAATTAATGTTTCTAATTAAGGTACTAAACCAATAATTTTAGGAAGCGGATTCCTCAATTAAATCGACATTGAACTTGACTGCTATAGAATACAAGGCGACAGTGATCTCGGCAGGATTTGAACCCAGAATATAAATAACTAGGACAAATATCGCTAGACATTTTTTTCCGGCGTTCTCACATTTCTGTCAACCGACTGTCCTTGATTCTGCCAACATATTAATTGCTTCTGATTTAGGCGCCAGGCCAGAAATTTAGAAGAACAAGATTAATCAGTACCATTGAAGCTAGGCTGTTTTTTTTCCCCACCTAAAGAATATAAACTTACAGTGTGTCTCTGCATAAGCAATCATGACATTCCGAGTTCGCAATACGATAACGTTTAGCACCTGTTATATGAATGACTTCTTAAAAAAGAGGAGGTTGTACATATAATAGTTAAGCAACTAGTGCTTAATAAAAAATACCAGACAAGCAGCAATGATCACCATCACCTACAATCCCTGGCATAAATTCATCACTAGCACCAAACAGAAGCAACGTGTGTGTCCACGCATGTGTGTTCATGCCTGTGTGTGCTTTTGGATGCGCGCTAGCATGTGTCTGAATCCACCGATCTTATAACTGGATACAACCACTAATAACTGGATAGCATAAGGTATCCAGTTATAAGAAATATGGATATGGTGCCAATTCGATATGGTCAAGCTTTATACCTATATTTCTGGACGATTCTTATATGGTCACAGGCTAGTAGCACAAAAGACAGTCATACTTTAGGTTAGTTTCAAAATGTTTATGGTATATTTTAACTGCTAAAGGTAATTTCATTGTTGTTTACCGTTGAGAAAAAAATTTTCCCGCTTATGGTTAAGGTGTAAACACACCATTGTCAACTCAGTGGTGCCCTCTATTGCATCATTTGTTGCATTTCAGACCCGTTATGCCTTCTCCAATAGGAGATAGTCTTCAGATGATTAGAAAGCTAATACTTTTTAATACATGCGTCAACGCGTTTGCAAAAGATAATATTTGTTAAGTAAGAAGACTCCATTACCATCATTTGATCCCTGATACCTATGCTCTAACATCATTATATGTTTGGTTGAAACTGTATGTGTATATATGCGTATGTGCATATATAAATCTATATATGAATGCATATGTCTGAGCGCGCTCGTGTATATACGTGTACACCCGTGCGTGTAAGAACATGAATGTGTATATATATAGTTACGGATTCACATAGGCATGTATGTATACGAGTTTTATCTATCACTAAATCTGGGGGCAAACTAATTTAGGGATTTTTTTTCATTCCATTTACAATTTAATATGTATGATACTCAGCATCTGTTTCTGCTTAATTAATTCACTATTTCATTCTCCATTCATGCTAAAATTTACGAACCGATGACATGATCGTTCAGGATCTATTATTAACAGGGTTTTTTTCTTTATTTAGAGTTCATTTTATGTTGGCAGCAGAGTTCACCAACGTATTATCCATTTAATAAACTACACGAAAAAATACAGACTCTCGACAGACTCCCGACAGCAGGGGTTCTCAACCTCCATGTGTGGACCCAGTAATGTACTCATTTGCATACAGCTAATCAGGCTCACTTTCACCATGTCAAGTTAACAAATGTTAGCATTCAAAATGGCGACCTCTGATTACTATGCGAATCTCGTATTGTGCTCTCCTTCAGATGCCAATATCATCGATACTGAGCACATACACTTGTTAGCGGTAGGTTCTAATTACTATAGCGATCAAAGATAATGTTTTGGACGAATATGAAAGTACGGAAACTGCTTGAAGGTTTTATAAATACACTGTTGTCAATATTCTGAAAATATCACTCCGCCGAGGTCGACTTTGCCTTTCATCCTTTCGGGGTCGATAAATTTAAGTACTACTTGCGTACTGGAGTTGATCTAATCGACTGGTCCCCTCCCCAAAAATGTCGGGCCTGCTGCCTTGAGTAGAAAAGAATATTTGTTAACAACGTGTTATGTCTCCGGTAATTTTATTTCATATAAATAAATATTATATAGCTGCAATTTTTAGCTCACCTTACAACCACCAATGTTTAATGCTAATGCGATAAACAACACGTCACATGTGATAAATACATTACAATTTTTAACAGAAAGATTTTGAAGAATTAGATGAGGGTTCTCCCGTAATGTTCTTTCATGTAAATAAATGTTTATGCTAATTTAAAAGAGAAAACCAGTTTTAAATCTCTGAGCGAGATGTTACCACATAAACTTTAATTTAAAAGATTTATCAAAAAAATCTTATTTAGCTGTTATTTTTTGCACATCGCACAGCCATCTCAATGCTCAGTGACAAAAAGAAACAAACATCAACCTAGACGGTGAAGTTGCTGCCTGCCAGCAGAGAGGGAAAGAGTAAAGAACGGTGCTGACTAGAAAGGAAGAAGAGAAAAAGGTGGCTCTGCTCTAATTGTTTATATGAAAATGAGTTCATTACTGGGGTCTAGAACTCTCGTGGGAAAAAAAAATTTCGCATACCGGCCGTGAATTATTTGGTACCGAGCTCTGAATTGTTTAGTACCCAGCCAAACAGAAAGAATACATTAGCCTGCATGACGTGTTTGCATTAAATATTTATTATGAAGGCAGTGAGCGAGCAGAAACGTTAGCAGACCGGATAAAATATTTAGTGACATATCGTCAGGTTTTACGTTCTGAGGTTAAATCCCAGCGCGGCCGATTTGCCTTTCATCCTTATACAAAAATTATACGAGTATTTTAAAAAATTTTCATTCGATAAATGTTTTTACATTACATATACATTAATAGAATAGACTGTCGGTTTTCAAAATAGCGAATTAAAACTTGAAATGAAAACATTAAAAGAGAAAATGAATCTTTGCAAATAAAAACGGAATACTCCGCAGTGAATGTAATGAATATTTAAATTTGTGAAGAATTGGCGCAGTGAATGCAATGTATATTTAAATATGCGATAAATTGGAGTTTAAAAATTTCACTAAACTTGAGAAATCGAAATTATAGGAAATCTCTTAAAACCTGAATTTATAAAAATATTTCCAATCGGTCAACCCTTTAATAATTACCTCCTTTTAGTACTTTTAGTAATTGTTACATACCTAACTAATAAGCAACTTTCTCCATTAAGGTATATATTACATCAGTAACACACACACACACACACACACACACACACACACACTCACACACACACACACACTCACACACACACACACACACACATATATATATATATATATATATATGTATCGTAAATGTAATAAGTACCTTATATGATATGCACTTTATTGTGTTTTGTAACGCGCGTGATCCGCTGGTCCGTGGAAAATTGTCTTGTATGAACCGTTCAGTGGTGAAGGGTGCGTCTAGATAATATCCTGTAGGTTAGGAATATTTACCAAAGCATAATTCATAATGTATTGTCTGTAAAAAAAGGCTTGACGCTTTGGATAATATTATGTTGTAAACACTATGTATGAAATAAAGACAAGATGGCCACAGGTAGAAAATACATTGACTATAAATCAACTCGATCGGGAAAGATATGAGTCTACAACCATAAACAACAACGAAAATAACAATAACGGCAACGATAAAGACAACAATAACAAGAAAACACTCATAAGGACTAGTCTATGTAATATTTAATCGTTTGGACTGCCTGTGATTTATTCATGTGAAAGTTGACACAGAGCCATGAGATAACGATCGCAAAACAATATCTGATATGATTCATATATATATATATATATAAGAGTGTAAGTCTAAAAATATCTAATGAGAGACAAGCAAACATTTTTGGTAGTACACATTGACTTGGAAATAACCGTATCTAAACCTTATAAGAAACCTAAGGAAAGCTAAACCATAATAAAAGCTAAGTGTTTTCACCATCGAGGTTGCTTTTTTTATAAATGCAAAATGATATTTTAGTTGACTGAAGATTCTATGGAATATCACAGATAAGATTCAAAGATATATTATGTAACCATTTGGTGAGAATACGTGCAACGATATTATATGATATTATCATTCCTAGAGACTGTATAAATCAATACTTTGAACTGAGTTTTGTTAATGTCTTCTCTAGTAATTCATAAAGCAGGATACATTCACATAACACGCACAGATAGATGGAGGTACGCACACGCACACACACATACACACATGTATATATATACATGCAGAATATATAGATGGGTATACATATATGATATATATATATACATATATAAGTATATACGTGTACTTATATAAATAGA
>NW_021835039.1:0-22500 GCF_006345805.1 Octopus sinensis | reverse complement strand
GAGAAACAGGCACTTCGGCCAAAATGCTTAGCGGCATTTCTTTCGGTTTTACCCACTGAGTTCTAATTCCGCTGTGGTCTACTTTGCCTTTCCTCCTTTCGGGGTCGATAAATAAGTACCCGTTGACGAGTGGCCCCGATGTAATCGACTAGCCGCCTCCCCAAAACATCAGACCTTGTTCCGATATTAGAAAAGATTCTTCAATTTGTCTCAATTCCCAGATTTATTAAATAACATACAAATGATCTTGTCTAATTCCTTCATTACCAAAGCCGTTAAGAATATACTGAAGACGGTTCACTCTGATGACAGGCATAATTTGAACACGTCATATTCTTTACGGAGTGATCATACTCCACTTACGATGACTCTAGTTACTTGTCTTGCCTGTCAAATTATCTGACATGGAATCAGATATTGAATTAAAATTTAATGAATCTATGGCTCTTGAATCTCGTACTGAAAACATCCTTTACCATACATATTAATATTGCAGTTATTTGTCAGTGCTATTGCAATCAACAGACTGTAAGAGAAGTGTGCGAGTGAATGATGGTAATGATTAGTGAACGTGCGAAGCAATTAGACACCAAATGAAAAATTTAGTCGGTACTAATATGATTAATTATTGGAAAGAGTGATGTCTTGAGAGACAGCTCATTTTATCAGGATTGATTATCACTGTTACAAAAATGTGGTTTGAGAAATTAAGGTTGAGCAATTAACTTCGTTTGAGGACAAATAGTGAAAGATGTCTGTAGTCAGAATAAATTAACCAAATGCACTCGTAGCCGGAAATAACAAACTGAAGAAATTAGAGAAATATCGATAGCGTTTGAATAACAAATTAGGTAATTGCCATGGCGGGTCACATGATTAAATGATTATATTTGAATACGAAATCTTTATTGATAAACGTAATCCGTTGCCCGGTTTAACGCCCACAGCTGGTTTCGGGTTGCTTTAACAAAATCCTCTACGTTGCAAGCAATCAGAAAAGCTATGAGTATCAGAAGATTCCCTTTTTTCAACTAGTTGCAAAGGGTCATGTGCCGTACCTCCTCTCCGTTTGCTTATGACATGTAGAATTAGATCATTTGTACAGAGAGAGAGAAGAAGTTTAGCAAGGTTCGTAGTTCAGGTTTATTGCAAAGACAAAGTAGCTTATGAAATATATGGCATTAGTTTCAGTCAAGGTGGCGAGCGGACAGAATGTTAGCATGCCGGACAAAATTCTTAACGATATTTCTTCCATTATTTACATTATTTACATTATTTACATTCGACGGATATGTGTCCTCATCTTTGTTGTTGCTAACACAACGTTTCGGTTAATATACCCTCCAGCCTTCTTCAGGTGTCTTGGGGGAAATTTCGAACCTGGGTTCTCATTCCTACGGTATTTTTCGATGTCATTATCATTATTATTATTGTTGTTGTTGTTGTTCAGGTCACTACTTGGAATCAGACTCGGAATCTTGGGGTTAGTAGCCCTCACTCTTAGCCACTGCGCCATATGCCCGTGGGCATTTCTTCCGTCTTTACATTTTGAGTTCAAATACTTCCGAAATCGACTTCTCCTTTCGAACTTTCCGGTTGCTAAAATATTTACCAGTTGAACACTGGAGTCGAGGTAATCGACATCTCCCCTCCCGTGAAATTGCTGGCCTTGTACCAAAATTTGAAATATCTATATTTCAATCAAGGCGATGAACCGGCAGAATTGTTAGAAGCCGGATAAAATGCATAGCTGCATTACTTCCGTTTCAGATTCTGAGCTCAAATTCCGCCAAAGTGGACTTTGCCTTTCGACCTTTCTGGTTGATGCAACTAGTACCGGTTGAACACTAGAATCGATGTAATCGACTTATATCGCCGGATAAAATGCTTAGCATCAGTTTTTCCGAGTTTAAGCTCTGAGTTCAAATTCATCTGAGATAGACTTTACCGTTCATGATTTTCGTGGCTGTAAACACTAATATGTACTATTTAAATGTAATCGAGTGTCATCCCCATCCCACAAAATTTCAGGCTTATTGTCTATAGCAGAAAGGGTTAGTAGATATATATCAGTTTACCTAAACTTTCAAAAAATACCATAGGATTCGCCGCTTTCTGCAATATGCATTTAATTAATCTTTTTCTGAAGTTGAAAGCATTCTTATGTTTTAACTACGACAATAAATTTGCTAACACAAACCTTTTTCTTATTTGCTATTAGTGTATTGGAAATATGTTCTATTTTCTGGAAAGTGAAGTGCAAGTAGACTTAAATAACTTGCGTTGAGGACAAGTCTATCGTATATCAAAAAAGTTCGTGCAGTGCGAATTTTATGGGTAGAAGAGGATTAAAATAATTTTCCCCGAAAGGGTGAAATTTATGTAAACAATTATTTTACAGTCTCACTTTTAAGAAGTTCTGCACTGAAGAACTTAACTGAATTAGATAAATGAATTCTGGTAGTCAGTTCAACCGTTCTAGTTATCTAGGGGTTAACAGTTCAACTATCAAGATCAGTTAATTTAAACAGATAATGTGTCTTGGTGCAACAGCTCCGCAAGATTTTAATTGAAAGCAAACTGAATATGTTGTATGTGACGTATAAATCTTTTTTTCTTCTTTTATGGCTTTCTTTTGCAACGTGAAGTAGTTAATTGAACAAGCATTATCGAATGCTAAAGATCAAAGTCGCATTATTTTGATCAATACTTCTTTTATTTTATATAGATTAAATAATTACAATTGCAAAATATATATCAGGAGTAATCTCCCTAAGTTCAATCTTAAAGATTAAGCCAAGGCAATGTAGTGAAAAACATTTTCTAGTTTTTTGGTTCGAAAGATAACTTGTCGTAAAGAGATGACAAGAATAAAATTCCTTAACTAATTCATCAAAGTATTCTAAAGAAAAAGTTTAGATAAATGACTAAAGATTATGATAGAGAATAATCTTTTCTACTCTAAGCACAAGGCCCGAAATTTTGGGGGAGGACCAGTCGATGAGATCGACGCCAATACGCAACTGGTACTTAATTTATTGACCCCGAAAGGTTGAAAGGCAAAGTCGACCTCGGCGAAATTTGAACTCAGAACGTAGCAGCAGACGAAATATCGCTAAGCATTTCGCCCGGCGTGCTAACGTTTCTTATTTCTTTATTGCCCACAAGGAGCTAAACATAGAGAGGACAAACAGTGACAGAAAAACAGGTTAAGTCAATTACATCGACCTCAGTGCGTAAGTGGTGCTTAATTTATCGACCCCGAAAGGATGAAAGGCAAAGTCGACCTCAGCGGAATTAGAACTCAGAACGTAACGGCAGACGAAATACCTATTTCTTTACTACCCACAAGGAGCTAAACAAAGAGAGGACAAACAGCGACAGACAAACGGTTTAAGTCGATTATATCGACCCCAGTGCGTAACTGGTACTTATTTAATCGACCCCGAAAGGATGAAAGGCAAAGTCGACCTCGGCGGAATTTGAACTCAGAACGTAGCGGCAGACGAAATACGGCTACGCATTTCGCCCGGCGTGCTAACGTTTCTGCCAGCTCACTTTCTTCATAATAGAGAATAATGCCGCGTCTGTTACGTTAGTGTCAGAGATATTTCAACATTATGAGACACGTAAGGTTTTGACAGATGTCCACAGCGTTTTAATTGATCATATTCTGCGACAGTTGGGTTCTTAAAGAAACGTCACAAGACGTAATAACCCTTTATTATTTTGAAACAAGGCCAGCAAATTTTGAGAGGCGGATAAGTCGATTAAATTGAAAACGGTGATCAACTGATATCTAATTTATCGACCTCGAAAGGAAGAAAGACAAAGTCGACCTCGGCAACGCTTAAACAGAACACAATAATGTACGAAATTTTGCTAAGCATTTTGTCCAATGTACTGACGAATCTACCAGCTCACCACCTTATCACAAAACATAATGACCCTTTTTTTATTTTGGCACAAGGCTAACAAATGTGAGCGGTAGGAAAGTTGATTACATCAACCCCACCCCCCCCCACCCCCAGTACTCAACTCTTACTTTTCCTATCGACCCCGAAAGGATGAAAAGGTAAAGACGATCTCGGCAACATTAGAACTCAGAACGTAAAGTCGTGTGAAATGCCGGAAAGCATTTTTTCCACCGTGCTAAAGATTCTGCCAGCTCACTACCTTATTACAATATCATGATGATAGGAAGAGGTATTGGAGCCGACGTTTTTGCTGGGCTCCAATTTACTTGACTACAACTACTCCCGTATATGATATATTATATTAGTTCCAGAAAGATTAAAAGCAAAGTTGACCTCGGTAGGGTTTGTACTCAAACCCAATGAGTAACAACTAAGTTCCAGAAGACATGTGATTCGATATTCTAACAACCCTACCAAGTGATCATATTTCTTTATTTGCAACAAGAATATATATATATATATATATATATATATATATATAGCAAAATATTGAATTACTTGAACCTACAAATATTCGGGTGAAGAACGAAATCAACTTGGAAAACAAAATATAACGTAAATACATGTGTTAGTGTGTGTGATTTTTACTATATAACTACATAAAACATATAACTGCATAATATATAAGTAATAAAATATTTATACATATACATACATACTTACATTGTGCGCAAATATGTATGTACGCACATATATATCAATGCTCCTTTTTATGTAGTATATTAGAACTACCTCAAATATTAACTGAAGAATATTAATGAAAGAAGTCTCATATCTATTTTTACAGATAAAAATTGATTGTGACTCCAAAGATTCAGTTGTAGTTGATTTCGACAGACAGTCTCATAATTTTAACCGTCTCCTTATCTAACCCTCAAAAGACACCAACATCATTGGTCTTTTCATCGACACCAAGTTTTCCGTTCGCCTTCTCTTTTCTTCAAATTTTGTGGCTAGCAGTTCTTGCGCGTACACATCTTCCAATTCTACTATTCTGCTATCAATTGCAGTACATGCCATCCAAGACTGCAGCAATCAGATCTGGAATATCGAAACGGAGATCATGAAACAAGTCATCCAGTATGAACTCATTCTCTTCAGAGTTCTTACTCAATTATTCCATTCTCTCATATACGTATTTCTCATAACTTCGTCCGCTTCAGAGTATTATTCGAACGAAACCATTACCACATCGCTGTCTCTGATCAACTACCTTTCCAAACTATTCTTAGGACAATCTCGTTACAAAAAAAGCTCTCAGAAAGCGCAAACCTCCGCCAAGGCAGCACCAACGTCCTCTCAACGATTATCCGGAGATTATTTTTAGAATGAGAATATCTGAAATAAACTCAACTGCTCTCACAAACGAGAATGCTAAAAATGAACCCGAGCGCTCTCAAAAATTAAGTAAAACAACAAGAAAAATAATCGAGAATCCTCGTCCGGTACCGGATTGATCCCAAAATTTAATCAGTTCGTGCCAGTCACAAGGCTAAACATCCTTGAAAGTTTCATCCGAATTCATCCAGCAGTTCTTGATTTATCTTGTCCGCGGACAAACAAGCAAACAAACACGACTGAAAACAATACCTCCGTCTTCGCTATTTCGGACATAACAAGGTAACTTACACTTTTGAAGGCTACGAACAAACATTTGTCTTTCTCACTGCAAACATATTGTTCAGGATCACTATAGTACAAATAATTATACTTCATCTACTGGACTCTTTTCAAATTAGTGCCTACTATTGCTATATCTTTACTAATACTAATAAATTCTACCTCTGTTTTCTCCTCTCTTCTCTCGAAATCCTTGAATCGAATTCCTTATTGGACTTATTTTTGTGTTGTTTTTTTTTTGTTTGTTTGTTTTTTTTACCTGGAAAAATAGTAATGCTGATATTGTAATCAGAAAGTAAAGAAACGTGACAAATAGTTGGTTTCTAAAATACGTGCTTCAGAAATAGATTTGCTGTTTAGAAAATCGCATCAGTGCTTCCTGAATGCTTCAAGAACATGCTGCAAGGTCCATGCAGTTCTTGTTTTCCTTTCTTTTTATTACTCCCAAATCGTTACATTATGGAATGAACTTTCTTATCGCTTTCAGAATAAGCGATTGAATTGAACGCAATAACTTAAATGTCTCCGACCTAAGAAGGATTAGAGTCACGGTGTAACTAAGTTATAGAAGTGTGCTATTTGTCCTACATTTAACTGATCTCACCAACTCACTGCGTTTGGAATAAACTTCATTACGCTACATTTATTTCTCCAATTTTAAATGTTGTCGATGAGCGTGAGAGAGATTAGGAACTGATAGAAAAATTCTGCAGAATTCAAGAAATTTAGTACATTCCTCCGCTTCGATAATACAAATGACAATCATATTCAATTTTAAGAAATTTACGAAGTTTTAAGGCAATTGAATACAGAGTATTGACCTGATCATGTCAGAAATAAGTACTTACCAAGTATATCTTGAGCTGTTCCTTCCACTTAATATGTTACAATACGTTCTTGATAAAGACATTTAACTCTAGATATTTCACCTTACATATCTCAAACATACACGTACTTCCGCATGAACGTCTCAGATACGTGGTTATCTTTGAAAGCGATTGAATTTGCGTTTCAGTAAGATTTAATTCCAAACGACATAAAATTTGTTCAGAATGTTTGGTCGTGCAGAAATATAAAAGTTGTTAAAATGATTTAGGGCATAAGAAGACACATTTCTATTTATTTAATGTATATTTTTTATGAAATTGTCAAATATTTGTTGTGAATTTACTATTTTTTTTTATAAAATATTTCCTTGTCAAGATTTTAATTTCAATATAGTTCCTTTTATTAATTTCATTTATTAGACATTGACGTCGGTTGAGTAAGCGCTGTCAACGGTTTTAGGTGATTATACCGCCCCCCACCGGTATTCTTTGATCAATTATATTGTCAATTATCTACGAAAAAAAAAACGAAAATACCCCCTGGAATAAAAGAAGTGGTTAGATAGAGCTAAACAGAACAAGGTTGTCTGGTTTCCTGCGACTATCTCATCACCAACCACGATAGCACACACACACACACATACAGACATACACACACACACACACATATAAATATATATATATATATATATATATATATATATAATTATAAAATAGGATAAAATCTTTATAAGAATTTAGGTTGTTAGCGTGAAAAACCTCATAAGGAAAAATTCATTAATTATTCCCTTTATATACATTTATTTATATCAAGGGGAATACTATACATAAATGCCACACGCTAGGAGGGACTCTTAAAGTAGAAAACTACCATAATTATACTATGTTTATTATGGTAGTTCTTGACTTTAAGAGTCCTTCCTAGTGTGAGGCATTTATGTGTAGCAATTCCTTTAATATAAATACAAAATATGTGTGTGTGTGTATGTGTGTGCATGTGTATGTTTGTATTAATGCATAATATTATATTATTACACACATTTGCACATACATATGTGTGATTGCGCGCGCGCGTGCGTACATTTGGGTGTAATTTCAGAATGGAGATCTTAGTGGTAATTTTTAAGCAGAACGTAATAATATATTCCTATAATACAACCCAAAGAGAATAAACTCAAAATACTGACAGTGATTCATATCAAAATGAATATTAATGTTTTACCTCAGAATTAAGTGCTTAACCTTTGATAACCATCAAATATCGATTTTTAGCTTCAGTAAGTATGAGACATGTTCTTAGCCTAGGTGGTATATTCTGTGAGACGTGGTGAAGATTTTATGGTCATAAAGATTTTCGCCTGTCACTGAGTTGCAATTAGAAGAAAAATCTAACGTACGTGCACTAAATAATTCTTGGCAAATATTTGGTTGATTTACTGAAGATATCGATATATGGTGTCGATTGTGAGTTCCATTCCCACGCGTACTAATCCGCGTACTAATCCGAACTAATCCCAAATTTTTCCGTCGGAGGTTTATAAACTCTAACGCCAGACTATTTTAATAGTCAATACACAGTGAAGGCTAATAATCATATTTACAAAATGTTTAGTCGTCACCGTTTGTTAATTTAAGCAGAATACGCACGTTTACACACTGAAACCTTAGTTGTTAACTAACTATGAAGCCCTAGTTCTTAAATCAAATGGAAAATAGGGGTGGGGTATGTTGGTGTAATTAGCACATTTATCGCGAAGGTAAGAGGTGCAGGTTCCCTTCCCACGAGTACTAATGTCAATTTTTTCCTCATCGGGGATTTTAAATGCCCTAATATTATACTATTTCTAGTGTTAAAATAATGAAAATGGTTTCAGACTTTGGCACAAGGCTAGCAATTTTGGGAGAAGGTGTAAGTCGATTACATCATCGATCTCCAATGCTCAAATGGTACTTATTTTATCGCCCCAAAAAGGATGAAAGGCAAAGTTAACTCCCAGCTATTAACAATTCTGCTAGTTCACCATATGTGTGTGTTTCTTTGTGTGTGTGTGTATGTATGTGTGTGTGTGTGTGTGTGTGTGTGTGTGTGTGTGTGTGTGTGTGTGTGTATTTCGCTTAGGCATAGCGTGACTATTGGATTGTCCGGAAGGAAAAAGGTCAATAAATACTTGCCGTTACATTTTTAATCAACCATATATGAACCATTTTGTTGCACAATGCGTCTCCATCTTTCCTTTAACTTGAAAATGCCCTCTTCCCAGAATTGCGGTGGTTTCATGGCTAAGAATTCATCAAGGTATCTTTTTACGTCATCCAAGGAATTGAAAGTTTTACCATCAAGATTATTCTGCAGAGACCTGAATAAGTGGAAATCCAAAGGAGCAATATCTGGTGAATATGGATGGTAGGGTAACACATCCCAGCCGAGTTGCAGCAATTTTTGTCTGGTTTCCAGAGCATCAAGTGCTGAAAATGAACTTTCTTATCTTCCATTTTAAAGGGTTACAGAATTAACACAGGTTATAGGAACATAAACCTTCTTCCACGAAAAGATAGCTTAAACCCTGCTCTAAATAGAGGTGTAGTCAAATCCTATTTTATGGACTCAACCATGTTCTAAAATAAGTCTAAAGTTAAGCTACTATAAATCGGCACGAACTTTCCGGACAACCCAATAATAACCTGATGTAGAACTCAAAAGTTTGGTCCAGAACACAATGTTATATGCGTATAGAGTGGTAATAGAAATCAAAGAGATGAGACCAGAGGTGACCAAATGCTATGCAATGAACTTCATTAGCTTACAGCTGTTTCTGATACAAGATGTAGTGGGCTGTTAATTAAGTACCAGGGTAACATCCTATAGCTTCATCAGAGCATTGAATATGAAGTGCACTCTCTTTGGGAATGTTACTTTTTCAGAGCATTATGAATACAGGCGTTATAAATGAGAAAGTTTATGTTGGTGGATATGGAAAGTAGAAAAATGTGTATATATATATATGTGTGTGTGTGTGTGTGTGCGGGTGTGTGCGACCGCGTGTGTATCGTTGGCGAGTTTCTTTCTCCGTCTTCCCTTCCTTGGACCTTTCCTTTTTCTATGTTTCTGACGAAGAGCTCCGCTCGAAACGTTAAATACTCCTTCATTCTTTCCTCTCCTGAGCGTCCAATAACACTATACTTGTTCTCTTTGTTCATGTTTGGAGTAACTATATATATACATACATATATATATATATATATATATATACATATATATATATATATATATAATATATATATATATATATTATATATATATATATATATACATATATATGTATATATATATATATATATAATATATATATATATATATATATATATATATAGAGAGAGAGAGAGAGAGAGAGAGAGAGAGAGCTGCGATGAACTACTAAGCGGTGCCAAGTTTTACAGTTTTGTAAATAATATTTTATTAGCTTAAGGCTTATAAGCGATCACCGTGTCTTGACTAAAGTAAATAGTCTAATATTGGGGAATATAAACCCTCGACAGGAAAAAGTGGATTTTTCGTATGAGTGAGACTCGAATGCTCAAATCTATGTTTTCGCGACAAGCGTGCTAACATTTACACCAACATACCCACTCACCTCTTTCTGTCAGATCAAAGAACAATAATTCCATAGAGTTGTTGTTATAAACAAACTAGGATGTGCGCTTTCGCCGATGATCTGATAAGCGGTGCCGAGTTTTACAATTCTGTTTATAATAATATTTTATAAGCTTAAAGCTGATAAGCGATCACCTGTGTGTGTGTATGTATCCCGTTAATATTTCGATTTGAGTTTCCGGTAAAAGGTTAAATAAATTACATTTAATTTTAAATTTCAAACTTGATTGGTAAATATGATTTAAAGAGAATGGTTAAGCATTTAGCTTAAACGTTGTATATGAGACTTTTCGATAAGATTATACACCAGCCAAATGTTTATGGACGTCTTTCAAATAATCATCATTCTTTTGTCCATTCGGTCCGGGAACTTCTATGAGAAATCGATTTGCTATGCTTAGAGAATCGCGTTAGTGCTACCTGGATATCTCACAGACATGCTGCGAGTTACAAGCAAACATTTGCCTTTTCTTTTTTTTTTTTTTTTTTTGCTACTTTCTACTCCAAAATAGCTTCATTAAAGACTGAACTCTTTTCTTATGGCATTCAGGCAGAGTATAACCTTGAACTTTCTAAATTCAAGGTTGATAAGTGCGTTGCGTAGGTTTTTTTGCAATTTCCGCCATTTTAACATTTTATGCGACTCTTTACCAGCATCTCAATTTATTTCTTTACATAAAACCTTTTACTGTCTTCTCATTTGTTGTATTATTCTATTCTGAACATCTCTTTAATTAGTCCGTTTATTACCATCTTAATGCATTTCATTTAAACTATGTATCTATTGTAGTCGCCTTTCATTTGCTGTCTTAAATATTCATGCATATGTTATGTTCATTCGACATTGATGCCATTGCCCTGAAGTGACCTAAAGGCTTATCTTTGACTGATTTCCAGTAAAACGAATGCATGAATGAGTGCGGTTGTGTGCGAATGTATGTGTGTGTGTGTAAGGCATGCGCGTGTTATTTATATTTACTTATAAACTTATATATATATGTGTGTGTGTGCATACATATATGTATGTATATACTTGTGCTTATATACACATATATGTATGTGTATAAATAGTTGTATATCTTTGTGTATGTATATATATATCCACATAGAGTTGCACGCCAGTATGTATATATATATGTGTATGTATATTTATATATATATATGTGTGTGTGTGTATGTATATATATATGTGTGTGTGTGTGTGTGTGTGTGTGTGTGAATGTGTGTATGTGCATGTGTATCTATGTGTGTATATGTATGCATATACATGCGTGTGCCCATGTATGTGCGTGGGTTGCAGTTGTTCTTAATTTCCATCTTCTTGCTTTCACACTCACTGTATTATTTGACCCAATGTTATTTGCTTAAGAGGCCACACTGAATTAAACACATCCACAATAGTTTTTTAAGTCATATATTTTCTACAAGTTTACAATGACATTTCACTCCAGCAAGGAAATTAAACTTTCCTTCTGTATAAGCAATATGTTGAATAACATGATCAGCTTCACTTGGCCTCCATATTCACCACATTTAACTTTCTCTATTTTCACTACGTTTTGGCTATTCAGTTCTGATAACAGTTCCTGCTATATCTGCTGTCCCCCCAGCACATTTTCTGACTGGAAAAATTCAACCTGGGGCTGTACATCATCAAACATGACATAAGCGATACACATGCAAAGTATAGTCTAATAATCGTGAGCACATTTTCTCGTAAACTCTGATAATACGAATCAATTACCAAACGAATTTATTCCGAATAATGGTTTAGAATTTTAGATAACCAAATACTGCAGGTGAAGATGACATTTATGAATCGTTTCAAAATTTATTATTGTGGTTAGGGGTGAAGACTTTGAGAATTGTGTTATGCTTAAATAATCTTCGAAAGATAAACAGCAATACAAAATTGCCTCTTTATGAATAGTTTAACAAAATCTATTTGTTTTTTCTTTCAATTTTGACAGAATTTCAAGTAGAACTGCTTTTACGCCATAACTCGTAACTTTTATGAACCGGATTCTTACTTGCAAAAGCGCATGGATCCTTTACAATAACTGACGGTGCATATATAGTAAGCTACGATTTATGTGTATAGAATAATGGGAGAAAACTGGTTTATAAAACGTTGTTTGGTCCATTAATCAACTAATTACGGAAAGGCCTTTCAGAGGTATTACGAAGCCCTGTAGAAAATGTTAAAAAGCAGTAAAATAATGATACCATTAAAAAGAAAGAGGGCTTTAGCATGAATGACAATATTCGGTTACATACAGCTTGAATAAATGGATCAAAATCTCCAGTAAGTTAATCGATTAATGACCAGAATATCATTTGGCCAAGTAGAAATTGGTCGAAAAACTCAGGCATTAGGATAGCATAAAAGAAGTTCTTTTCCCGCAAGAAAATGTTCATTACCTTTAGCGTAAATAATTTGATCAAAATCAAATCAGATTAAATTAGAGTCATTTCATTATCCGTCATGTTCTTGCATAATATTTGGCAAGAATTTATATCAATTCATGAATCTAGTTCGTTTACTGTAACAGAAAAGACAATATCTAAGAATTCAATTATTAAAAGTCTTATTTTCATTTTTGTTTTTGATCTTAACCAGAAAGGAAAACTTTATTTCTATATCGAGCAGAAAATTTATATTGAAACAAATGGGTTCTATTTCACGATATTGGCTTTTCTTAAATGATTTGTAAAAGTAATTTCCTTACGAAGCTTATATGACTTTCGGAACTCTTCTTTGCTTTCGTTCTTTAATCAATATAGGTAGATAAACTAGACATATAACACATTTTCGAAGCGTATACATGAAAGTTTCGGCTGTCCAAGTAGAATTATTTTCACGCTAGTATGATAAACACGTATTTTGAAAATTCACCTTTAAATAACGCAATAAAAGTAACAGTAAACAAGGTTAAATGTCAACTAATAAAATAAGAAATGGAGCGGCGAATGGCTTAGAAAGCTAATTCATGAAGCAGAAAAAATTTAAATAGATAATAAAACAACCTGAAGACTGTAAAGATGAAAGTAAATCAAGTGAGACTTAATAACGAGAAAATGTAATTGAATCTGTTGTAGCATAATTAGCAGGATGAGTTATATCGTATCAAATTGAGCAGCAGAGATGATGCGGCACGGTGTGCCAAGAATACGGATGACTTCATTAAACTATGTCGTCGTGACTGTTTCGAGTTGTTTCTTACTGGTATTTATTTATTTATTTTTTCGTCTGTGACTGAAAATATAAAAATAAAAAAAAAGCATTTGCATTCCCAAAAGTGAAACATCGATTTAAAAGTAGATTGAAATTAATTTTCTAATCAAATTTAATTATGGCCTTTGCAATAAACACAACACGATAACTTACTAAATAATGATAATAATAATAATGATAATTATTATTATTATTATTATTATTATTATTTCTACTCTAGACACAAGGCATTCAAGATTTTTTATGGGGAAGGAGCTAGTCAATTGCATCGACACCCCAATGCGTGACTGGTACTTATTTCATTGAGCTCGAAAGGATGAAAAGCAATGTCGACCTCAGCGGAATTTGAACTCAGAACGTAGCAGCAGACGAAATACCGCTAACTATTTCGTCCGCCGTGCTAACGATTCTGCCAGCTTACCGCCTTAATAATAATAATAATAATAATAATAATAATAATAATAATAATAATAATAATGATAATAATAATAATGATAATAATAATAATAATAATAATAATAAAATAATAATAATAATAATAATAATAATACACTGCATATTTCAGACCAGGAAGCATCATGGAGATGACTCAACAAGGGTGACCTAAAAAAGAATACTGAAAGCCTAATCCGCGCGGCCCAGGACCAGCCATTGAATACCAACTCAGTGAAAAAGAATATATACCACACAAGTGCATTGGTCCTCTGCAGAATGTTTGGGAAGAGGGTCGAAAGTGTGACTCACGTTGTCAGTGTTTATGAAAGTCTTGCGCTGAAAGAGTACAAGCGTAGGCACGACAATTGGCCCAAAACCTCTACTGGCTACTAAGTCGTAAGTATGGATATGAGATTACGGGTGCTCGGTACCAACATACACCGGAAAGGGTAACGGACGAAAAGAGGAAGGCAAAAATCCTCTGGGACTTTGATTTCCAGACAAAGAAAGTATTACATCACCGAAGGCTGGATATAGTAACCTTTAGGTGGGACAAACAAGAGTGCCTAATAATCGACGTAACAGTGCCAAGAGATCAACACATCATGAAAGAAAAAGTTGATAAATATAGAGACCTGAGTATTGAGATGGCTAAGTTGTGGCAACTACGAGAGTCACACATAAAGGTTATCCCTATTGTCATCGTAGCATTGGGTTCAATACCATCCAATCTGAAAAGACATCTGAAAACCTTAGAAATATCCTACAATCTAGATGTATTGCAAAAGTCGGCATTAGTTGGAACTGCATGCATATTCAGTAAAGTACTCTCTGTCTGATGTTCTTGTTGTGTTTGACTGACAGTACAAACCCCCGTAGACACCATATCTTCAATCAACAGTGTACAACAGATATTATACACTGTGCGACATCTATAATAATAATAATAATAATAATAATAATAATCCTTTCTATGATAGGTACAAGATCTGAAGTTTTTGTGTGAGGCTAGCCGAATACATCGACACCAGTGTTTTACTGGGTCTTATTTTATCAACCTCTAAAAAATGAAAAGCAAAGCCGACTTCGTTGATATTTGAACTCAGAATGAAAAGACAGACATAAGGCCACTAAGCATTTTGCGCAACGTGCTAACGATTCTGCCAGCTCGACACCTTAGCAACAGCAGCAGCAGCAGCAGCAGCAGCAACAGCAACAGCAACAACAACAACAACAACAACAATAATAATAATAATAATAATAATAATAATAATAATAATAATAATAATAATGGTAGAGCTAATGATGGCGGTGGTAGTGGTAGTGGTGAGGGTGAGAATAAGAAAGGTGATGACTAGGCATCACGAATATTTTTTTTAAGAATGATAGAAAATAAATTAAAGAGTTCTTGAATCATTAATGAGAACGACAGAGAAAACAATAATTGGAAAGGAGACACGTTCTACAGAAATATGAAACACCACAAAATATCTAAAATAAAAGATATTTCAGACAAGAGATCGTAGTTAAACGACCAATAATTTGTCATGAAAAGCGGCATTATTCCTATTGATAAAACAAACAATTTGTCTCCAAACGAAAAGGATTTTAATAAGAATATCCTGTAAAAAAAATGTGAAATCAATGCAGCTCCAATAATTAAACAAATAAAAGATTTACTGTAAAGAATGTCGATAGCAGATGTCTCATCATGAACGATAATGCTGGACATAATAAGCGAAGCACGAGAAGTTTATTGAGAAAAAATAACAAACCCAGTAGTTACTGACGTACTACAAAACACGAGCAACAGACAGCACCAAAAAAATGGTAAATCATTAGGAAGATATTTAACTCGCACCTACGAAGTACCTTCAAAGACATTCAATTATATACTTGCTGAAAGAGCAAGAATGAAGACCCAAATTGCTCACCAAAGTAAAAGACTTGCTAATCGAAAGACTGAAGTCTCGAAACTATAGTCCAATACTACTGTTGTTTAAAATACCATATTTTCTGACATAGAAGTCGAATTTTTCAGACAAAAATTTACAGCCAAAACATGTAGGTCGACTTATACAACAAAACTGCTTTGATGGGTCAAATATTCTTTTCTACTCTAGGCACAAGGCCCGAAATTTGGAGGAGGAGACCAGTCGACTAGATCTACCCCAGTACGCAACTGGTACTTACATTATCGACAACCACAAATGATTAAAGGCATAGTCGGCCTCGGCGGAATGCGTATCTGTCATAGGAATAGTTACCTATTGAGGTAAACGTCTATTGCTGCCAAGAAAGTCATAACTGAAGATTATAAGCAGAAAAAACTATGATCTGAGAAGGGTTATGATTTATTTCAGGAAGCTCTTTTTTACGGTAATACTCGTATTTTTTGAAAATGTTAACTATGTGTAAAGTATCATTTAGATTGCTCCATAAATGATAAATAATTGCTCCATAAATACTATGAGAAAACGGAAGGTGGTTTTACAGATCTATTAATGAAGGGAGACTGCAAAGGGAAAATCGATTCTTGTTATAAGTGGAAAACAATTTCATTTTGCGCCAAGAGCTTAAACCAGAATTTTAAACCAGCTCACTTGGATAATGATTAAGTTTAACAACCATAAAATCGTCTCCTGTATGTGCATGACAGCCAGCTACATATTAGGTGTAACACTGCTGGACACCTTGTTATGTGTAGTCTATGGTTTCAGTAGACAGAAGTCACAGAGTTCAAAAATATAAATGACTCCTACTTTACAAAGTTACGGCATTAATTCCTGCTGAACTACCTACCTATTTCCACCAGTGTAACCTTTCCATGAGCAATATGACGTCTTCAGCTCCCTCTAGCAATCGGATCTTTGTAGAGTTTCTATTAAAGGTGGGTGCAGTGAAGTACACGAAAGGGGGATATCTTATACTGCCAATATCTATCAACTTACTGTATACTCTGTCTAATGACAACACTAAGTTCGAATCCAGGTTTTCACATATCCGAATTAAATGATTTTGGAAATCAATTCTGAAGAAACGAAAGGTAATATTATGTTCGGAAAAGTAGTAAAAGAGTAAATATTTTGTTCATTATTTACATTATTTACAATTGACAGACATTTGTCCTCATCTTGTTTGTTGTTAACACAACGTTTCGGCTGATATACCCTACAGGCTTCATCAGGTGTCTTGGGGAAATTTCATACCTGGGTTCTCCTTCCTAAGGTATTTTTCGATGTTCTTGTCGTTCTTCTTCTTATTATTATTCAGGTCACTGCCTGGATTCGAACTTGGAATCTTGGGGTTAGTAGCCCGCGCTCTTAACCACTACACCATATGCCCATGGGCATACAACAAGCAAGATGAGGACAAATATCCGTCAAATGTAGATAATGTGTATAATTCCTCATCTCTTAAATATAGAACAGTGAAATCTTTTGTCGTTTATGTTTCAGTATTGGAGGCGGCCAGGTGGGAGCACCGCCTTGTAAAGATGCAATCGAACGAATCGACCCAGTACTTATATTTTATGCCTGGTACATATTCTATCGATTTCTTTTGCTGAAACGCTAAGTTGCGGAGAACATAAACAAACCAACTCTAGTTGTCAAGTGGTGGGGTGGAACAAACACACACACACACTCACACACATACATACACACACAAATATGCATATATATATATATATATATAATATATGTATATATATGGGATTGAACCCAGAAACGTGTTGTTGCGAAGCAGACTTCTTACCACACAGGCACGCATGCGTTTATCTTTGCTAAAATACATAGAAATATACTTTTCTACTCTAGGCACAAGGCCTCCAATTTTTTTTTTGGGGGGGGGGGGGTCAGTCGATTATTTTTTTTCTTTTATAATTTGTGTATATTTTTTTATTATAAATACAAAACTGCACCACGGAGGAATCGACGTAAACTTAGATAAACCGCGATAGGGCGATAAGGAAATGTAGAACAAATATGCAAAGGAATACAAAAGAAAACGTGTTTGTCATTTTTTTGATATACGTTGAGTTTTCTGAGAAACAACATATATGTAAACCAGAGGGTGAGATAAGAGAAAACTATAAGGAAGTTGAAGAAGCAACGTAAGAAAATATTTAATGAATTAACCCCCTAAACATGGAAATACAAAACGCAATTGCAAATTATTCGCAAGACTACCAAAACCGTAAGTGGAAAAATAATAACCTGCACCACCCGCTCAGGCCTGATCACAAGAACTAATCATTGTAGCCTGCAGGATATGGTTACAATATACGAAAACCTACTAAGGCAGGAACGTTAGCACGCTGGGCGAAATGCTTTGAAGTATTTCGTCTGTCGCTACGTTCTGAGTTCAAATTCCGCTGAGGTCGACTTTGCCTTTCATCCTTTCGGGATCGATTAAATGAGTACCAGTTACGCACTGGGGTCGATGTAATCGACTTAATCCGTTTGCCTGTTCTTGTTTGTCCTCTCTGTGTTTAGACCCTTGTGGGTATTAAAGAAATAGGTATTAAAGAAATAGGTATTTCGTCTGTCTTTACATTTTGAGTTCAAATTCCGCGCAGGTCGACTTTGCCTTTCATTCTTTCGGGGTTGATTAAATAAGTACCAATTACGCACTGAGGTCGATATAATCGACTTAATCCGTTTGTCTGTCCTTTTTTGTCTCCTCTATGTTTAGTCCCCTGTGGGCAATAACGAAATAAATAAGTAATCATCGTAGCCTGCAGAATGTGGTCCAATATACGGAAACCTACCAAGGTGACAAGCTAGCAGAAACGTTAGCACACCGAGCGAAATACTTAGCAGTATTTCGTCTGTCTTTATGTTCTTTAATTCAAATTCCACCGAGGTCGACTTTGCCTTTCATCCTAAGCAGAATCGATAATTTAAGTAGCAGTTGCGTACTCTGGTTGATCTAATCGACTGTCCCACTTCCCAAAAATTTCGGGTCTTGTGCCTAGAGCAGAAAAGAATATACGAAAACCTGCCATGTTTGGGAATTTAAAGATGCGTGAGCGCATCAAGAAAGTTTTTAATGCGTTATAGCGTAAAGGGGGCCCAAATTCGCATACAGAGCCTACAGTAATCACTCACCATATCGCGGTTCACCTTTCGTGCCCTCAGTGCATCGCAGGTTTTTCTGGCTAAATATGTAAATTTATATCGCGGACTTCTTAGCATATCGTGTGTTTTTGCGGCCGATGGGTATTTATATTTTTTTGGATTTTAATTATTTTTGTGGTAAAATAAGTATTTTCTCATTTAAAAATCTATAAATTAATAAATAAAAATGCAGTACAGTACTGCCCTTTATATCACTTGAATTAAAATAGATTAAAAGAAAATATGTAGTGTACCGTAGATGAGAAAACAAAGAATCGCATATACATAATGAAACTCGGGGAACGAGTGTGTGGTGTTGTTTTACATTTAAAATAAAATGATTATATACAAATTATAAAATTAATATTTAAAACTATATATAGAGTACAGTACTGTTTCTACTTCGCGGATTTTCATCTATCACGGGGATTTGGGGATTGTAACACACGTGATAGTCGAGGTTATTAAAGGAGCACTCCGTCGGTTACAACGACGAGGGTTCCAGCTGATACGATCAACGGAACAGATGGTTCATGAAATTAACGTGCAAGTGGCTGAGCACTCCACAGATACGTGTACGCTTAACGTAGTTCTCAGGGAGATTCAGCGTGACACAGAGTGTGACAAGGCTGGCCCTTTTGAAATGCAGGTACTACTCATTTTTGCCAGCTGAGTGGACTAGAGCAACGTGAAATATAGTGTCTTGCTCAAGGACAGAACGTGTCGCCGGGAATCGAACTCACAACCTTACGATCATGAGTCGAATGCCCTAACCACTAAGCCACGCGCCCTCACTAGTCGAGGGATTACTGAATATGTATTACTCAGTTTTTAACTTCGATACTTTTAAAGTGTACTTATGTGGTAAGAGGTTTGCTTCCCAAGCACATGATTCCAGTTTCACTCCCACAGCGTGACACCTATTATAGCCTCGGGGCGATCAGTGCTTTGTGGGTGGATTTGATTGACGGAAACTGAAAGTCCGACGTTGCGTACCTGTTGGGTACTGGGGATCGATCTAATCGACTGACCCCCTCCCCCAAAATTTCGGACCTTATTCCTAGAGGAGAAACGAATATTAGTAGAGCGAGTAAATGCGGTGAACTGGGAGAATCGTTAGCACGCCGGGCATCGATTTTATCCCCTCCCCACAAATCGTTGGTCCTGTGCCTAATTTTGAAACCAAATATCTAATATTTGGCCGTTATTTTAAACAGGACGTAATGGCATCCGTTTTGATGGTTCGCTGGAATACTTAGAAGTTTAGCCTAACGTATTCGTTTTGGTTCTTTACGTTCTGAACTCAAATTGCCTCGGGCTTAACTATAACGTTCACCTCATCGATAAAATACGGTAATATTGAAGTACTAAGAATGATGTCATCGGCTAAGCACTGGTGGTACATATAGCCTTTTTGTCAATGATTCATTCATCACTTATCCGAGACAACATGGTGCGTTTAGTTGTGAACCATGTTGCACTTATCACAGATTGATCCGTAATGAGGCGAGTCGGCAATCAGTTGAATATACTGCTGGTACCACAAAAAACGCACCCCAACGACTACTCAGAATGCTCACCTACCCAGAATGCACATGACTGTGCTGAGGTGCTGCCTATGTATTTTATACGGTTTACGTACTCAGTCCTATAAAAATGAGGCCAGTTAACAAAAAATACAAAGTTACCTGATCCTAACAAACGACGCGAATGAGCGTATTCTCTGCAAGAAATGGTTTAAATAATTAAAATGATGGTGACTGTGGAAGCTTTGCTGTTGTAGGCCGCAAGTTTTATGTCAATGGATCTGTCATTCGTTCCAATTACAAACTGAACGGAGATGGTCTATTTATCACTGTTTTAAGCAACCCTCTGCGACAAACAATGATAGCTGTATAGTGTCTAATTTGAAAACAATTATTGCATTTATTGTTCGTGTAAATGTTGTTTCCGTGTTGCTGTTAATGTTGCAATTATTGCTACTGTTTGGTCAATTACTCACAATAATCGAAAAATACTTATTTTCTTTTCCCACCTGAGGAGGGTGAAGTTGGCTGCAACTGATAAGAGAATCTTTTCCTACTGTTTCCATCTTAGCAACGTTGAAATTAATTTCTGTTGCGAAAACAGAAACAAATAATAATTAACAATATACTTTTTTTCTTCTCTAAACAGGCAAGATATATACATGTATGAGTATATGTGTCTGTACGTACGTACGTATCACATACACACGTACACATATGTAACAATTAAGTACTTCTCTGCCGTGATAAAATAACAATAGAATAAACAGCACAACTCTAAATTACGTTTGAGAAAACAGATATTGGCGGAACAAGTCAAACAGGAGCTGCTTTAAGACGTCTTTCCACGATAAACTTAAAAACAGCAACGACGAGGAAAATATAGTAAATAAAAGAAATAAGAAATACAATATGCTTCAAGTAGTTCCGTCCTCCACATATGAACATTAACCGATATTAAATAATGTCACTATAAAGTACAAAGATTAGTAGCCAGCCTACTCAACGAAACTGACATCACTCCACATGACTAAAGATACAATGGTAGTTCTACAGTCGCTATAATATTGACGTGTGGCTTTATGTCGTTCAAAACCATGCTGGGAAGATGATAAATTACCCCGTCCGAGCTACTGAATCAATATTGTAACAATAGTTAAGAGGAAAATATATTTCAAACACTACCAATTGTTAAACACTGGTAAGGTGATTATCTGTCCATAAATATAAATTCTATATAAATCTCTCTCTCTCTCTCTCTCTCTCTCTGAGGGAAGACTTCCAAAAAATTAATATCAAAGCAATATCTCTTGTGATCATTTTACCCTAAAATTTTCAAGTCCTATGTTTAAATTGATGAAAATGCCTCAAGCAACTGTTTTTAACTATCTTTCTGAATGAAAAATTGTACAAGACTATTTCTGAAAAATTCTAATCGGTCCCAATGCAGAGTTAAGAGGAAAACGCAAAATTTACTATACTCAGAATATCGTCCCATTTCGGATTTTCATGATTTTTTAATAAGGGCAACAGACATGATATTGACCCCAGTACTTGACCAGTATTTAATAGGGAAGGATGAAAAACAAATCTAGTCTCGGTAGGACTTGAATACAGAACGTAACGAATCGTAATAGATGTAGCAAGCTTTTTTATCAAACCCGCTACAGATTGTGCTATCCACCCACCAAAGGAAAACGCAAATATTATATGTAAAGAAGCTCCAGATACTCAAATACATGAATCTAGGTAAAAAAAAAGTCACAGGGGTTTTTTCCGAGGGTGTTTTGTCCTACGGTTTTGTCCGGTGGGGGTTTGTTCTATAAATTAATTGTGACGTTTTTTCTTGTGACTTGTTTTCCTCGCCAAAATTGTGTCTTTATTACTGTGACTTTATTACCGGTTACCAAATAAACTACGCTAATATATAGCATGTCTTTCTTTAAGGAGCCAAAACAGTGCAATCAATTGAGGGAAGACAATGGTTAAATAGATTGATTGCAGAAACGGAATGATTGGATGATAAAGTGTTGGACTACTCACTCGACTTTTGAGAGTTCGAGACCGCTTTAAAATTCTAGATTGTTTGAGATCAGAAATAATGTTCT
>NW_021835038.1:67500-69415 GCF_006345805.1 Octopus sinensis | reverse complement strand
AGTACCTATTTCTTTATTACCCACAAGGGGCTAAACATAGAGGGACAAACAAGGACAGACATAGGTATTAAGTCGATTACATCGACCCCAGTGCGTACTGGTACTTAATTTATCGACCCCGAAAGGATGAAAGGCAAGTCGACCTCGGCGAATTTGAACTCACAACGTTCGCCAGACGAAATACCGCTAAGCATTTCGCCCGGCACGCTAACGTTTCGCCAGCTCGCCGATAGATTAAGTACCAGTGACACTGGGCTCGATGCAATCGACTACTGCCCTCCCCACAAATTTGGGGCCTTGTACCCCCAGTAAAAGGGATTATTACCTCCGCCTTAGCCATGGCGGAGGTATTGTTTCCAATCGTATTTGTTTGTCCGTGGGCAAGATATCTCAAGAACCGTTGGATGGATTTGGATGAAACCGTCAGGGATGTTTGGTTTTGTAATTGGCACGAACGAATTAGATTTTGGGATCGATTCGGTACCAGACAAAGATTCTGGATTATTCTTCCTGTTTTTTTTTCACTTAATTTTTGAGGACGGTCGGGTTCATTTTTAGTATTCTCGCTTGTGAGAGCCGTCGAGTCTATTTCAAATAGTCTCATTTTAAAAACTATCTCCAGCTAATCGTTGAGAGGATGTTGGTGTTGCCTTGGCGGAGGTTTGTGCTCTCTGAGTGCTCTTGTTATATTATTCTATTGTATTTGCATGGCCTCTAAGGATGGAGATGTACTACGGTGTCAGCTGTTCACTACCAGTGAACTAAAATGACACCATTTACTTTTCGCGCACCATCCGGTGTATTTGAGCGGTTCCAAGCAGTGCTGTTTTATGCAACTGCTCCACTCTCGTTATTATTATTATTATTATTATTATTATTATTATTATTATTATTATATTATTATTATTATAGTTTCGGGTTCAGTCCCACTGCGTGGCACCTTCTACTATAGCCTCGCGCCGACCAAAGCCTTGTGAGTGGATTTGGTAGACGGAAAACTGAAAGAAGCCCGTCGTATATGTGTGTGTGTGTGTGTGTGGTATGTGTGTGTGTGTTTGTGTGTCTGTGTGTCTGTGTTTGTCCCCCCAATATCGCTTGACAACCGATGCTGGTGTGTTTACGTCCCCGTAACTTAGCGGTTCGGCAAAAGAGACCGATAGAATAAGTACTAGGCTTACAGCGAATAAGTCCTGGGGTCGATTTGATCGACTAAAAAGGCGGTGCTCCAGCATGGCCGCAGTCAAATGACTGAAACGAGTAAAAAGAGTAAAAGAGACAAAATGCTTAGTAGCATTTTTTCTTGCTTGACGTTCTGAGTTCAAATACCACCAAGGTCGGCTTCGTCTTTTTTCCTTTTGGGGTCGATAAAATAAATACGATTTAAACACTAGGTTCGATGTAATCGATTAGCCTTCTCCAAAATTTGGAGCCTTGTGCCTATAGTAGAAAAGATTACGTTGTTGTTGTTGTTGTCGCTATTGTAAGTTGGATCTTCTAGTGAATTCTGTTGTTTTTATATTGAGGCCGACATCACTAATGATAGGATATTATTATTATTATTATTAGGATGTTATTATTATTTTATTGTCTTTGCTATGCTGGGGTACTGCCATCAGCATCACCACCATAGGCTATAGTAGAAGTTCTTTATTCAAGGTGTCGTCAAGCAGTGGGACTGAACCCGGATCCCATACGGTTGGGAAGCAAACTTCTTACAACACAGCCACACCTGAGGATATAGTAACAGAAACTTGCCCAAGTTTCTACGACGCTGGATCGAACCCGCAACCACGTCAGTAATTGCAAAGTGAACCTGTTAGCCATGCGACCATGTCCCCGAAGAATACAATAATGTTGGAATAAAAATATATATTTCTTTACTACCCACAAGGGGCTAAACATAGAGGGGACAAAC
>NW_021835038.1:40000-62500 GCF_006345805.1 Octopus sinensis | reverse complement strand
GTGTATGTGTTTACGTATATGTATATATATGTGTGTATATGTATGTGTATATGTTTATATATGTGTATGTATATATATATATAATATATATATATATTGTGTGTGTGTGTATGTGCATGTATATGCGTATAAACACACACATACATATATACATATATATATATATATATGTCTATGTGTATGTATGTATGAATGTAGGATGTATGCATGTATATGTATGTATACATGTATGTATGTATATGTATGCATGTATATGTATATATATATATGTGTATGTGTGTATATGTATGTATGTATGTATGTCTGTATGTACGAATGTATATATATGAATAAATATACAAATGTATTTATGTGTATGTATATATGTATATATATCTATGTATGTATTGAAATATACATACATAAGTGTATGTGTGTGTGTGTGTACATGTATACATATATATGTATGCATATATGTATGAATATATCTATGTACGTTTAATTTTGTGAATATGCATTTATGTATTATTTACGTTTTATATTTATATTCTTGTGTATGTGTGTATATGTGTGTATGCATTACATATGTATGTATATAAATTACATGCATGCATGTATGTATGTACGCATGTAGGTATAAATGCTTGTATGTATGTATGTATGTACGTATGTATGTATGTATGTATGTACGTACGTATGTATGTATGTATGTATGTATGTGTGTATGTATGTATGTATGTATGTACAAATGTATGTATGTATGTATGTGTGTACGTATGTATGTATGTATGTACGTACGTACGTACGTACGTATGTATGTATGTATGTATGTATGTACGTACGTACGTACGTATGTATGTATGTATGTATGTATGTATGTATGTATGTATGCATGCATGTATGCATGTACATATGTATGTATGCATGTATGCATGTATGTATGTATGTATGTATGTATGTATGTATGTATGTATGTATGTATGTATGCATGCATGCATGTATGCACGTACGTATGTATGTATGTATGTATGTATGTATGTATGTATGTATGTATGTATGTATGTATGTATGTATGTACGTACGTACGTACGTACGTACGTATGTATGTATGTATGTATGTATGTATGTGTGTATGCATGTATGTATGTATGTACGTATGTATGTATGTATGTATGTATGTATGTATGTATGTATGTATGTATGTATGTATGTACGTACGTATGTATGTAGGTATAAATGCTTGTATGTATGTATGTATGTATGTATGTATGTATGTATGTATGCATGCATGTATGCACGTACGTATGTATGTATGTACGTATGTATGTATGTATGTATGTATGTATGTATGTATGTATGTATGTATGTATGCACGTACGTATGTATGCATGCATATATGCACGTACGTATGTATGTATGCGCGTAATAAAGCGAGGTGACGAAGTGAGAAGATTAATAAAACTATATTCGTAGAACATAATGTTTGCCAGAAATGTGGAACATATTTTACGTTAAATTGGTTAAAGACCACGCCTCTCATGATGACTGCTTTGTAATCTAGCGACATGGTAAATGGTTATGCAACTAAGTAATAGTTAGGCAGCATTTTGTCGAGGAGACTTACAAAGGCTTTTTTTCCCAGATTCTTGTTAATAAGAATCTCTTTTACAAGATAATTCTCCTGACATCAGTACTTGCAACAATGTTCATGTGAAAATGCTAAAAATGGTAACGAAGCTATCACACTGAGTTTCACTTATTATTGTTGTTATTATTATTGTTGTTGTTGTTGTAAAAGTGCAAAAAAAAAATTGCAAATTAATTTATACGAGAAAGATACGTGGTCATCAAATTGAATTGAGCACACTGTGTGCTTGTTTAAACATTTACGAGTACACACACACACACACACACACACACCACACACACACACACACACACACACACACACACACACACACATAAACACACACACATATATATATATTTTACTCTCTTTTACTCTTTTACTTGTTTCAGTCATTTGACTGTAGCCATGCTGGAGCACCGCCTTTAGTCGAGCAGAATGAGCACCAGAAGACTACCACACCAACTTTTGTGGCGGCAGCGATCCTCGCACTGGAGGATCCCAGCACTATGCAACAAAGAAGACAAGGTCAAAACAAATTGAGGAAGACTTGAAGTCGCAGCGCCTAGACCTCAAGCATGCTAAGGTCAGTGCTATGGATCGGAAAGAGTGGAATAACATCATCACCAGAGTCCGTCATCCAGCGCCACCGAAACGGCGTATTGGTTAAGAGGACAGCCTCTACCTCCAGTCACCAGCGAAAGATTTTACTTACTTATTATTACTTACTAACATATGAATGGCCTCTGTGGGACATAATCTGCATTTTTTTTTCTTATTTCCAGTGCAAGAAAGGACCCTCTTTAAGATGTCCAAGTGTAGATCGTATTTCGTATTCGCAGAGATAGTTTTGTTTCGAATCTCTCCTAACCCTTCTCTTTGGAGACAATTTCTCTTTTCATTATCTAATCGTACCTGTACTTGTATCCCTCATTATTTCTCACCGACCTAACGATATCATCTTGTAATTTTATGCTTATTTCTTTATTGCCCACAAGGGGCTAAACACAGAGGGGACAAACAAGGACAGACAAACGGATTAAGTCGATTACATCGACCCCAGTGCGTAACTGGTACTTAATTTATCGACCCCGAAAGGATGAAAGGCAAAGTCGACCTCGGCGGAATTTGAACTCAGAATGCAGCGGCAGACGAGATACTGCTAAGCATTTCGCCCGGCGTGCTAACGTTTCTTCCAGTTCACCGCCTTGTAATTTTATTCTGTCAAATGTAACCCTTCGATGTTTCTCCATAGTTAAATCTGTACGCTTATTTACTTCAAACTGCATCCCAATATCCTTGCTAAATAATTTTACTATTTATAATAGAGAATACAGGCCTATTCCTTTTTTTTTTTTGTATACAGTTTGAGGTCATCCATATATCGTAGGTGATTAATTTTCACCCTAGTTTGGACAAATTCATAGGGAAGGCCGGTATTTTCTCAATATCTTTATCAAAGGGATTAATGCAATGATGAAAAGTAAAGGAGAGAGTGAGTCTCCCTGGAGTATCCCCCTTTGTATTTTCACATTTCCTAATGATTCACATTTGTTTTACTTCCATTGCTCTAATTGTTTCTTATTTCTAAAAAAAAACACAGTTTATCTTCTCATTGACTTTGAGTGTCCCCAGACATTCCATGAGCCAGCAGTGTAGAACATCGTCATAAACTTCTTGAAGTCTATCTGTCCAATAGCTATATTTTTTTGCTTCTTATTCGTATCACATTTAGTGTCCTACTATCATTATGCATCAGATCAGCATTTTCCCTTGACTTCTTTATGCATTCTTTTTGCTCCCCTGGCAATAAATTCTCCTTCTCTACATAGCTATGCACTTCATCTGCTTTGAGGTTAATTAATAATTTCCAGAGTAACAGTCAGCACATATTAGGTCTATAACAATTGACTGTACCTCCCTTTCATTGTTTTTCGATATCAGCACGGTCTTTCCTTTTCTCATCCATGTTTGCTCCATTATCCCCGCAGTCAGTAAGTTACAGTTATACACATTATTATTATTATTATTATTATTATTATTATTATTATTATTATTATTATTATATTATTATTATTATTATTATCAATAGTTTTATTTTTATATCGTGCTTTCACTTCACTACCGAGCGCAGCTCTGTGTGCCTTGAATATGTGCTGTGGTTTGCTGTGATGCTCTGATGGTTACTGCATTGAAAGTGTTTTGTGTAGGATGTGTGCAGTGCCTAGTAGTCCAATTTTCTGTATGTTGTATATATTTGTAAGTCCTGGTGTTTTTGTTATGTATTTGTCTGAATATTTTTTTATCATACCTAATGCGCCTACTATGATAGGAATTGTTTCTGTTTTTAGATTCCACATTCGAGTTACTTCTATTTCCAGGTCATTGTATTTTGAAGATTATTATTATTATTATTATTATTATATTATTATTATTTTTATTATTATTATTATTATTATTATTATTATATATTATTATTTTTATTATTATTATTATTATTATTATTATTATTATTATTATATTATTATTATTATTTTTTATTATTATTATTATTATTATTATTATTATTATTATTATATTATTATTATTATTATTTTTATTATATTATTATTAGATTATTATATCATTATTATTATTATTATTATTATTATTATTATTATCATTTATTATTATTATTATTATTATTATTATATTATTATTATTATTTTTATTATTATTATTATTATTATTATATTATTATTATTATTATTATTATTCACCATGGAGAGTACTGAAAATATTTTTGATACGTTTTGCCTCTGTAAACTTTACAAATTCCATTTATTATTAATATTTGTCTTCCGACAAAAAAAAAAAAGAAAAGAATAAGAAAAGAAAGAAAAGTGATAGATACGTTTCGTTTTGATAACTAACATTTTACAGCTAACACCAAAATGGCTTCCTTAATTCAGAGGAAACATTGACAAGATTTGGTCCGATATTTTAATATCGACGTCAGGGCATATCTCTGAGAAGCCAAAAAACATGCATACATTACACACGCAGTCGCACGTATATATTATATATATATATATATATATATATATATATACATACATACATACATACATAGAACCATACATATATATACATATACACGTATATCTGTATATATATATATATATATCTGTGTATATATATACATCTGTATATATTTATATATATATATATATATATATATATATAATATATATATATATATATATATATATATACATATATACATACATACATATATATATATGTATATATATATATATTATATATACATACATATATACATACATATACATATATCTGTATATATATATATATATACGTGTGTTGTGTGTGTATCTGTATATATTATAAGCATATACGTATAATTTGTGGTACATGTATATATACTATATATATACATACATATATATTTGTAATTGATAATAAATGTGTATAAATATATATACATATACACACAAATGAACGTACAACACACCACGCGCACACACACACACACACACACACACACCACACAACACACATATATATAATATATATATATATATATAATATACACCGCGCACACCTTTATTTTATTGTTTCATTTTCCCCGACTTTAATGATAAAAGTATCAGTAAAAAAAAGAAGAGAAGTTTCAAGTAAGATTTTCGACAAATTTATCATTTTTATTCGTAGTTTACCTGATTTTTAATGCTTCTTTCCCATAAAATATGATTAAAAAAAAACAAAAAAAAAAAACTGTTCATAAGTCGAACATCTGAATACGAGTTTATTTGAGTTTATTGAACAGAACGAAGCTGTAAATGTGTAACTTTTAATGTTATCTATTTTTGTCAATCAACCGAATGTTGTATTTCTATGATTATTCAGCTTTTCCCGCAAAGGAATTTTTCCACTAAGAAACAAAATTATTGATTGCTGTGACACTACGTCAAGTGTTTAACAATCCCTTTTCTGAGCATACAGTTCATTCCGACATGATCGGTATATTTCAACTGAGTATTGCCTGAGAATTTTCGAATGGCAAAAAAAAAAAATGATAATAATAATAATAATAATAATAATAATAATAATAATAATAATAATAATGATAATAATAATAAATGCCCTGATGCAGTACCAGGCAGTGGCTCTCATGTCTTCTGATCTTAACTGATTGGAAGTGTTATCATGTACATTGTTTTGTCTTGGTATAAAAGATGGGCTACAGCAAATATTCTGCTCAATACCACAGATTTGCTTGTCAGTTGTTTGACCGTAACCAGTTGAGCATGCCCCTTAGTGGCTGACGATATGTGCATCTCTGATCATGAACAGAAGTGGTGGGGGAGCATCATATTCTTGTGATAAGAGGAATTTTTTGAAGTTTGAATAATTCACCTCTGGGAGCATGGGTGTATCTTTCAACATCCTTAAACAACCCTTATTTAAGAACAGTTTGATCGGGATGGGCTAGTCAACTTGAAGAAAATTCTAACTGAGTCCCGCCTGCAAGGTCATGCGTTGGTTATCTTGATATGAGATCACCATGTCTCGTAAATATGGTTGTGATGCATGTGCCTGGTGTACTCTTATCAGACGGGTAAGTCATGATGGGTATACTGGGCTTTGTATATTTTACCCCCGTGTCACTTTCATGGCATGCACTGCTCTCTCACTCAATGATAATAATAATAATAATAATAATAATAATAATAATAATAATAATAATAATAATAATAATAATAATAATAATAATAATAGGCTTACCATCCCTGCAAGAAGTGCAAAAGATTGTCTGAACTGGTACATCACACGTATTGAGAAGAGTATTGTCGCTGTGAGAGCTGTTACTGCCCATGTATTTTAATTTAACCTTTAAAAATATATAAAAAAAATGAACGAACTATTGAGTTTGTTTTAATGGCCTACCAATGTATACTATGAGTTTCTTTGCCCTAGGAGTCGGGAAGACACTCGGCAAGAAATGGAAGCAAATTTGAAAGAAGAAAAACCCATAAATAATAATAATAATAATAATAATAATAATAATAATAATAATAATAATAATAATAATAATAATAATAATGATAATAATAATAATAATAATAATAATAATAATAATAGGCTTACCATCCCTGCAAGAAGTGCAAAAGATTGTCTGAACTGGTACATCACACGTATTGAGAAGAGCATTGTCGCTGTGAGAGCTGTTACTGCCCATGTATTTTAATTTAACCTTTAAAAATATATATAAAAAAATGAACGAACTATTGAGTTTGGTTTAATGGCCTACCAATGTATACTATGAGTTTCTTTGCCCTAGGAGTCGGGAAGACGCTCGGCAAGAAATGGAAGCAAATTTGAAAGAAGAAGAAAAAAAAATAATAATAATAAAAATAATAATAATGATAATAATAATAATTATAATTATAATAATTATTCTTTGTTAGAATTTATCGGTAAATTTACTGAAATCTTTTAACAGAAATGTTTGTATTCTTAAAACCAAGGACGTATCATATGGTTTCTTGAAAAACAAAACAAAACAGAAAAGCGCCTCTGTTTCGTTATCCAAGAATATCATTATACTAGGCATGTCTATGCAGTTAAGACGTTCCTGCAAAACACTTTGAGTAAATATGGTAGACGGAAACAGTGTAAAATCCACACATATGGGTGTGTATGTGTGTGCGTAGGTGTGTATGTTGGTTTGTTTATGTACTCGTAACTCAGCGGTTCGGGAAAATAAGTACTATAGATAAGTTCCATCGATGGAGTAGTTTTCTCCATGGTGCAGCCTGGGCGGTAGAAAAACGAAGACACTGGGCTGCCCAGACACCAGAATCTCCCTCTCGGCCCCCCAGACATAATCCAAAGGAATGCAGTGCAGTACGTTTGGAGTCTGGTTGGCTGCAGGAGTTGCCGGAAAGGGTCGAGATTCGACACCCTACCGCCTTCGGGGCTCCACTCCGGATTTTCTGTCTGGGTTTACTCCCATAGCCTTTCCCTCTCCCAAGAGCATCCGCAAGGCAGCGGAGCGAGGGTTTGGAGTCAGAGTTTTCCTTCTCCTAGACTGGCTGCCAACAAGGCTAACGAGCCCGGTCTGCCCACCCGGTTATACCGCCAAGCACCCTGTCGCGCCACACAGCAGGCTCAGTGAGAAACAGGGGTACCGCGTGAAGGTGCTGCTGTGGACACAGTAGTGCAGGAGAGGCCATAAGCAGAACTTTCCGCAAGGCGCAGCCAGGTAGAAGTTCTCTGCAGCGATCATTACACCTGGAGAGGAGAGGCTATGAGTGACGCAATCACTTCCTTTGCCCCCTATAGATAAGTACTAAGCTGAAAATAAGTATTGGCGTCGATCTATTCAACTAGTCTTACACGGTGGAGCTTCAAAATGGCTGCAGTCATATGACTGAAACAAATAAAAGGCTGAGAGAGAATGTGTAAGTATTTGCGTTTGTAAAAATTCCAATACATTGACAAGAAGCGATGAATATTCGATTGATCGAAACTAAATACATTTCAGATAATTATTTTAATGATTCCGTAGGAGTGGCTGTGTGGTAAGTAGCTTGCTAACCAACCACATGGTTGCGGGTTCAGTCCCACTGCGTGGCATCTTGGGCAAGTGTCTTCTGTTATAGCCCGGGGCCGACCAATGCCTTGTGAGTGGATTTGGTAGACGGAAACTGAAAGAAGCCTGTCGTATATATGTATATATATATGTGTGTGTGTGTATGTTTGTATGACTGTGTTTGTCCCCCTAGCATTGCTTGACAACCGATGCTGGTGTGTTTTCGTCCCCGTCACTTAGCGGTTTGGCAAAAGAGACCAATAGAATAAGTACTGGGCTTACAAAAGAATAAGTCCCGGGTCGATTTGCTCGACTAAAAGGCGGTGCTCCAGCATGGCCTCAGTCAAATGACTGAAACAAGTAAAAGAGACCGATAGAATAAGTACTGGGCTTACAAAAGAATAAGTCCCGGGTCGATTTGCTCGACTAAAAGGCGGTGCTCCAGCATGGCCGCAGTCAAATGACTGAAACAAGTAAAAGAGTAAAAGAGTATCGATCTCAACAAGAACTTAGAGAAAGGCAACTAGCGAGGGTCGACGCAAAAGTTTATAGGCTGACCACTTCTAATACTCTGTACATATATCTATATAATAATGACCCCCACCCTCTTACTATTCAATGACACTTCTACTATTCCACCTGCTGGGGTGAGAGTAATAATAGGTATAGAGATGGTGAGGGCGGTAGTAGATTGACGGTTGTGATAGTAATGGGTGATAGTAATAGTATGAGCTGTAGTTGTGATAGAGGCAGAGGTGACAGTGATGATGGTAGTGGTGGTGGTGGTGGTGGTGGTGGTAACCGAAACAGTCAGGGATGAAGGTGATAGTAAACAATGTGAAAGACAGTAATGGTGGTGATGGAGGGGAAGGCGCCGAACTCAAAGATGTTGATGGTGGTGGCATCAGAAGTCTAAATGGTGCGTGTATGGCAGTTGTGGTGGCGATGGTAGTAGCACTGGTAATGATGATGGTTGAAAACAATCAACAGAAAGAGAGAGAGAGAGAAAGAAAGAGATTAGACAGAAAAAAAATTGTACTGACCCCTAAATGGGAAGACAAAAATTGTTTATCATGTAGCTTTGCAATAGGTTCCATCATTGTTTTGATGAAAATTGTTCATTGCTTGAAAAATATTGGTCAAGTTTGATAAAATTTGATATATGTACTCAATGCATGAAGTGTTTTTGTTGGGCTCAAGGCCCAAAGCAGAGCCCTCCACAGGAGCTAGCTTTTAAGGAGATATATATATATATTATAAATTTCTTTAGAAAAGCAAAGAAAGCATGGAAGTGCTCGAGTCGAACCCAAGACGCTAGACAAGTACAATAGATACAGAGAAGAGGTTCAACTCAGGCAGACTACAATTGATGTATACATACACGGGTTTAAAATGAGAGAATTGAGTAAAACATTTATTAACACATTCAGAATATACATATATAGAAATATAAAAATATATGAATGTTAAAAATATGCAAGAACAAATAAATACGTAGATATACAAATACAATAGAGTAAAGATAAAAATATAGATAAGAATAATGAAATAATGAAAGACATTTCTTTAAAATATTCTCAAGAAATTATGGAATGGAAGGAGTATTGGATGTTTAAAAAGAGTTTTTGGTACCATATTCAAAGGAAATGAAGTATTCCGACGATCGTTTCTAGAGTTTATTCAAAGAGTACATGTGAATCTCATGATTCACTTCCAAAGAATGCACCCCCCCCCCATTGTCAGGGGAAAAGAATAGCGTTTGCGCCAGAAATGTATTAACTGGTTTGTCCTTGCATATTTTTAACATTCATATATATTTCTATATCTTTATATTCTGAATGTAGTAATATATGTTTTAGACAATTCTATCATATTAAATCCATATATATATATATATATATATATATATATATATATATATATAGATAAAATATATATATACAGCAATCGTAGTCTGCCTGAGTTGAAACTTCTCTGTATCTCATTATATATATATATATATATATATATAATAATAATAAATATTAGGGAATAAATCCAAATTTACAAGGAAAAATCAGATTTAATTATGTATTGGCTTAAGTCTTTCTTTGTTTGATTTGCATAGTAGTGGTTTTGTCTCTAATTTGATATAACATATATATATATATATATATATATATATATATATATATATAAGAAAACGCACAAACTATTACTACAAGAGAAAATGTAACCGTGTGTCTAACATCTCCAATGCATACATATAAGTGTATATTTTAAGTGATTTTAGTGTAACTTAATACTGTTTCAAATGAGTCTGATAATTACCCTGCGCGCGGAAGCGAAAGCACGCTATTGTAGTCGCTCGTATTTGTCTGTGTGTTTGCAAAATTACTGGAAAATGGCTGAACGGATTTTCACCAAATTTGGCAGAAATACTCAATTATTGGGTGAGTGGCTCGAACTCATTTAATTTTGGTTTGATTATAGTCAAAACAGGCGGAAAAGTGAATCAAAATGTTTTGTTTCTTCGTTACATAAGAATAAACGATAAGCTGGGGGAAATAACTCTAGGTTTCATTTTGTTGAAATATGAATTCGTCTGAGAATATATTTATTAAATTTATTTTATGTTCTCCTTATGCGCGCGCAGGCTACGCACTGCCCCTCCGTTACCTTTTATTTTATTTTTTTTTTCATTTCAGAATGTGATTACAAACGAACATGTGTATGTGTGTATGTTGTATGTGTGTGTATGTATATGTGTGTGTGTGTGTGTGTGTATGTGTGTGTGTGTGTATGGACGTGTGTGTGTTTGCTTGAATATGTGGCTGGATTAGAATGCCATGGATATAATTTTCAGGCTAACTAAATATTTCATCAGATAAAGAGGTGATCCTGGCAAAAGCTTTATTTTTCTGTAACCTCATATCTTCTTAAACAATACTGTTTCATCTCATTATTATTGTGATGGTATTTTTTTTATATAGGAGCACTCCATCGGTTGCGACGATGAGGGTCCCAGCTGATATGATCACGGAACAGCTTGCTCGTGATATTAACGTGCAAGTGGCTGAGCACTCCACAGACACGTGTACCCTTAACGTAGTTCTCGAGGAGATTCAGCGTGACACAGAGTGTGACAAGGCTGGCCCTTTGAAATACAGGTACAAGAGAAACAGGAAGAAAGAGCGAGAGAAAGTTGTGGTGAAAGAGTACAGCAGGGTTCACCACCACCCCCTGGTGAGCCTCGTGGAGCTTTAGGTGTTTTCGCTCAATAAACACTCACAATGCCCGGTCTGAGAATCGAAACTGCGATCCTCCGACCGCGAGTCCGCTGCCCTAACCACTGGGCCATTGCGCCTCCACTGTGATGGTATATCACCATAGCATTAAAAAAAAAACCCATCAGACATGGCTGTGTGGTAAGGAGTTTGTTTCTCAACCACATGGTTCTAGTTCAGTCCCCGCTGCGTGGCACCTTGGGCAAGTGTTTTTTACTATAACCTTGAGCTGTCCAAAACCTTGTGAGTGGATTGGAAGTCAGAAACTGAAAGAAGCCTTGGTGTGTTAGCAGTTCAGCAAAAGAGACTGATAGAATAAGTTCTAGGCTTACAAAGTATGTCCTGGTGTCAATTTGTTCGACTAAAACCTATTAAGCTGGTGCTCCAGCATGGTTGCAGTTACATGACTGAATACAAGTAAAAGAATAAAAGAAAAATTCTAGCTAATAAACATTGTTAATAAACAGTACCGGCATAACTACTAAACAGTATCACTGTAGCTAATAAATTGTATTTTCATAGTTAATAAACATTATTATCATAGCTGGTAAGTAATATTATCAAAGTTATTCTTTTATTTGTTTCAGTCATTTGACTGCGGCCATGCTGGAGCACTGCCTTTAGTTGAGCAAATCGACCCCAGGACTTATTCTTTGGAAGCCTAGTACTTATTCTATTGGTCTCTTTTGCTGAACCACTAAGTGACAGGAACGTAAACACACCAGCTTCAGTTGTCAAGTGATGGTGGGGGGACAAACACAGACACACAAACATATACATACAACCATATATATATATACACGATGGGATTCTTTCAGTTTCCGTCTACCAAATCCACTCACAAGGCTTTGGTCAGCCTGAGGCTACAGTAGAAGACTCTTGCCCAAGGTGCCTCGCAGTGGGACTGAACCCGGAATTATGTGGTTGGTAAGCAAGCTACTTACCACACAGCCATTCCTGCACCTATAAAGTTAAACTGTATTCTCATAACTTACAGACAGTATCATCGTTGCTAAGAATCACTTTCATTATAGCTGTCAAAGTCAAGTTTCTTATTGCTTGGGAAAGGGCCAATTTTTATCCAGCCTTCTGTTACAACAGAATGTCTTTTTTCTTTCTTTTTTTCTTTTCTTTTTGTTCTTTCCATGAATGTAACTAGTACTTATATCATGGATAGAGAGAGGAAAGATTACAAAAAAAAAAAAAAAATTTCATACAACAGTATGTTTTGAATACAGAATTAATGTACCCCAAAATTCATGAAACATGATTCAGTCCTGAGTTGTCCATTGACTTTTTCAAATTATCCTGCAGATGTCCTCCACCAATAATTATTGGTTTCAATTCAGATCATGCGAAATTTTGAAAAATCAACCATTATTATCCAATAAAGTCATTTTCAATCACTTTCTTTTTATTTTGCCTATTTTTCTCAACTGGACCCTTATAGTTACTTGAAATTTTAAAAATTACTATTATATTTTTATAATTGAATATTATTAGGAATTTCTTTAATTCTTTAATTCTTTAAATTGATTCAGCTTTAAAGCTGCAATCAAGCTGGGGCGCCACCGTTGTATAAAAAATTGTTAAAATGTTTTGTGTATTGTAAAAGTATAACTGATTTATTTTAACACCTAAATCTTATGTGGACCCCATGTTGAGAATCACTGATCTAGACTGACAGATTAAATAAAGCACAAAATCTTTAAACCATAGTCAACCATTTTTCGCTTGTGGAATCCTTTCATTTCTGTTTTACACAACAGGACCCTCATAACCATATGAAGTTTTTTAAAAATCCCATTATATTTTTATGACTAAATATTATTAAGAATTATATAAAAAAAAAATTGTTGAAATATTTTATGTGTTGTAAAAGTATAACTGATTTGTGAGCATGATTTTTAACAACAAATCTTTAATGAACCCCCCAGTTAAAAACCACTGCTCTATGCTATAAGTTTTTAAATCCAATATCGAGGTTGAAATCTCTTTTTTAAATATGACCTCCCAAACAAAAAAAAAAAATTACAGTTATCCCAATGCTAACATACCTTCTAAGCAAAAAAATTTGGGTTATTATTCAAAAAAATCTCCTTTGTTAAGGAAGTTATAACATTTTAATATCTATTCTTTGATTGTCCAAACCCAAAATTAAATTCATGAAATATTTATTTATCCATTGTTAACCACTAATAGAAAATGCTTTCAGTTTCCATCATCCCTTCAATTCACCTTAAGCAAATTATGCTGTAGAAGAAGCTTGGAGTGACTTTAGTATTGCATGTGTAATTTTGTAAACATTAATTTCATGGATCCTCATCAAAAATATCAGTCATTAAATCAGGTGACTGATTATATTTATTGCAAGGCTCAACACCAGAAGTTGAGTACTTTAGTGCACTTAGCACTAAAGTTTGGTTCTTCACTACATGTTTTCCCAATTAGTCTTCGAGATAGTGAAAATACTAATTGGTATTATCTCACTTCTTTTTAACAAGTCATAAAAAAAACTAAATTGCCATGCCTTGACAGAGGCCACAATGTTCACTTCCACTTTCTATATATGTAATCCTATCTTGTCAAGTGACTAAAAGAATCTTCTGGAGGCAGTGGAGTTTAAAGACTTACAGTGTCCTGTTTATTGGCTGCACTTGCTCTGTGTCTGGGCACCCATGGTGGATGTCCAGTAAAAGAGAACTTTGGCAGCACATTTCCAATGACTACACATTTTATTCTTTCTAAGCAGATTTCCCATACTAAAGATGTCTTTTACTGGGTATCCACCATGGGTGCCCAGACACAAAGCAAGTGCGCCTATACAACAGAACACTGTAAGATATCAATCGCAGTGTAGCTAGCCATTGTGATTCATACAGAGGAGACTTGAATCACTGATGCAGATTAGATGACCAAACTGTTTTAGTTGATGCCTGTACAGTGTTTAGAAAGAATCAAGTGGGCAGTCATTGGAAATGGTGCTGCGAAGGTATCTATCAGACTTGGGAGAGTGTGAATGGTTGTGCTGTTGTATTGAGGAAATGTTAAAGTGAGAAGGTGATGAAGATGACTTCAATTTTGTGATGTTCAATTGACAGATGTAGTTATTTATAATCAGTAATAATGAGGTCGCCAGTGAGAAAGGTATCAAACAGTATGTACTGGAACTATTTTTAAAGTCCTTCAGTCAGGTTTTGATCACAGTGTAGCTAGCCGTAGTGGTTCATAGAGAAAAGACATGAGTCACACATGCACACTACATCATCAAACCATTTTAGTTGATGCCTGTACTATACTGCAGGTGTTAGTTTTAACAGAAGGTTTATAGGTATGTAACCTGTTATATCACAATACTACACAGTGGCTGTGTGTGCTACGAAATCCTCGTTGCCACTGTTATATTGCACATTCCAATGACCTCTACTCAACTCCTGACGTCTAGACTTCTCCCTCTATATCTATGTATTGGGCTAGCCTACTTCATCGTCTGGGGGCGTCCACACAACATAACCCTATCTTGTCAAGTGACAAAAAGAATCTTCTAGAAACACTGGATGTTAAAGACCTCCAGTGCCCTGTAGTATTGGCTGCACTTGGTCTGTTTCTGGGCACCCATGGTGGATGTCCAGTAAAAGACAATTTTGGTATGAAACAGCTGTTTAGAAAGAATCAAGTGGGCAGTCATTGGAAATGGTGCTGCCAAGGTATCTATCAGACTTGGGAGAGTGTGAATGGTTGTGCTGTTGTATTGAGGAAATGTTAAAGTCAGAAGGTGATGAAGACATGACCTCAGTTATGTGTTTTAATTGGCAGGCCCAATCATTTGTAAACTGTGATGACTGCCAAAATTGTAGTCCATACGTCTTCCAGGGTGGAGTGTGGTTTACCAGAACACAGTCGTGCTCTAACTCAAAGATATGTTCATATTAAGTACGGTGACAGTCTTGCAAATTTCTAATGTTGTAATGGTTCCAGTTGCATTGACTGTTATTTGTCTCCTGCATATGCAAGCATGTGTGTATGTACTGTGTCTGTGTATGTATATACTGTGTCTGTGTATGTATGTGTGTACGTGTGCATGCATGTTTGTATGTTTGTGTGCATATATATTTGTGTATATATATATGTGTGTATAAATGTTTGTGTATATGTATGTACAAATATATATATATATTATATATATATATATATTTTTATACATACATATACACAAACATTATACACACACACATATATATATATATTATATATATATATATATATATATATATATATATGTACATACACACACAAACACACACACACACACGCGCACACAAATATACAAATGTGTGGCCGATGATGTGCAGACATGCATTGAGGCAGTGACATCTCCCGCGTTTCCTCCACGGTTAGCTTGTGTGTTCGCCTTTTGTCAGACTCGCTTATCCGCAGCTAGTCTCTTTGACTGAACTGGATCAAGCGTAAACCGAGGTAGGGTGCCTGGCAATTTCAGTGCCATTAGGTATTCACACTCTCTGTCAGTCGGGCACAGCAGTCGGCGTTTCACAGAGATTTAGTGGCACGCAAGTATGATGACGTTTTCGAGAAGACTGAGCATCGACGAGTATCAACTGGTTGGTCTGTCCTGCTGGACTTTCGAGCAGGCTCTCGGATAATTTCCAGAAATCTGCGCCCTATGCAATGCTACTGAAGGGCATTGCTGGTTTAAGATAAAAACTACAGTCACTGAGTAGAGCCATCAGGCAGGCCTACACGAAATGTGCGCAGAGTGACGAAACTGTTTCGCACGCGTCTAGTGCCGGAGAATTGCTGACTGATGTCGAACTGCCACGAGTAGGACGAATCCAGCTATCGGCTGAGTCCATTGTGAAAATCGCCCTGCTGTCTTATTCTGATTGTGAAGGACAGGCAGTGTTTAATCTGTCTGGTGAACTTAGCAAAAGAGGTCGTGTGGTGGACCAGTTTGTAAGGGCTGAAGATGGACACTTTCTTCTCTGTTCAAACCCTCATTAACGTTTTCAAGTTTCACTTGAAAAAAAAAAAAGAAAAAAAAAAAGGAAAGTGAAGGTGGAGACGCACGTGCTGCCTTCCAGAAAAATTTTTGAAAGCTGGGTGAATGTGACAAGTACAGTCTGAGTGAACAGACCTGTTCTGAGCATGCGACTGTAAACTGGGAGAACAGGACGAGGAGAAGGCACATGCTCTTTTGGTCAGGATGACCGTAGTTTAGTAGGATTTTCACGAGCAGTTCTCGGAAGTGTCCCTTTGGGGGGGAGTTTTTTCATGTTCGAATTTTGTTTTTATTATTTCACGCTTTCATGTAATTCCTCACCATTTCATATCCTTGGTCTTTCTGTTAATCATTTGTGGTTAATAAAGAAAACGTTATTACTCTTTTACTCTCTTTGACTCTCTTTTACTCTTTTACTTGTTTCAGTCATTTGACTTTGGCCATGCTGGAGCACCGCCTTTTTAATCGAGCAAATCAACCCCAGGACTTACTTTTTGGAAGCCTAGTACTTATTCTATCGGTGTCTTTTGCCGAACCTCTAAGTTACGGGGACGTAAACACACCAGCATCGGTTGTCAAGCGATGTTGGGGAGACAAACACAGACACACAAACATATACACACGCATGCATATATATATACATATATACGACGGGCTTCTTTCAGTTTCCATCTACCAAATCCACTCACAAGGCTTTGGTCGGCCCGAGGCTATAGTAGAAGACACTTTGCCCAAGGTGCCACGCAGTGGGAATGAACCCAGTACCATGTGGGTTGGTAAGCAAGCTACTTACCACACAGCCACTCCTGCGCCTTTATTATCATTATTATTTTGGTTTGGCTCAAGTTCGGTTTTATTCTTGGTAGAAATTAGGAGGGTAACGGGTTATTCCTGAAACCTTAGGCATCCACAAGTTTTCAGCAATCTTTCAAGTGCTTAAAACCCTCTTGATAATCCTTGCTGTTCCTAAGAGACAGACTTTCTATCGGTACTCTACAGGGCACTCTATTTCAATTTCCTTCAGCCATTTGTCTATATATTTTGGCTTACTGTTCCCAACGCATCAGTTATTATAGGCCCAACCTTTACTGTTCGCGTGTACCAAATTCTTACTATTTCAAACTCTAATGAATTGTATTTTATTCTTCTTTACCTTCCTGGAATCAAACGGGCATGGTGGGTCAATAAGTAAGCAACTTCGCTTTTCCTTATATACAATCGTTATATCTGGTCTATTATTTTTATAATTACTTATGCCCTTGAATAGGGAAGTCCCACAAAGTCTTACATTTCTCCGACTCCAGTACTCTTTCCACTCGATGATTGCACCATGTATTTCCAGCTTCAAATCTCCATTTCTGGCACACGCTAGTTGAAATGTTTAGCGGTATTTCGCCTGTTGCTACGTTCTGAGTTCAAATTCCGCTGAGGTTGACTTTACTTTCATTCTTTCGGGGTCGATACATTAAGTACCAGTTGCGTACTGGGGTCGATGTAATCGACTAGTCCCCTACCCCCATATTTCAGGTCTTGTGCCTTTAGAAGACAGGATTATTATTATTATTATTATTATTATTATTATATTATTATTATATTATTATTATTATTATTATTATTATTTTATTATTATTATTATTATTATATTATTATTATTATTATATTATTATTATTATCGTCTTTGCACAGCTTCTAACATTAGAGATGTACTACGGTGCCAGCTTTTCACTACCAGAAAACTAAGGTAACACTCCTTATTTTTCGAGCACCATCCGGAGTATTCTGCAAGTGCTCCACCCTTGTTGCAACCCCTATTTGTTCCACGTACTTCTCGAGATTTTTGCTCACTGTCCCCAGGGCTCCGACAATTATTGGTACTACTGCTACCTTTTTCATCGACCACAACTGCTTAACTTTCCAAGCTAACCTATCATATCACTCAACTTTTCTTTCTTCCTTATCGCATACCTTGTTGTCAGCTGGGTACGCTATATATATAATCCAGCATAGTTTGCTTTCTTTCTCAATTAAGACTATGTCTGGTTTCCTATTTTCTATCTCATGGTCGCACCGAATCATAAAATCCCATAGGATCTTTGCATTATCATTTTCGATGATGCCTTCGGATTTATGTTCGTATCATCATTTTGCTCTGTCAAGTCCATACTTGTTGCAAAGTGTCCAATGGACAAGCCTTGCTATATTATCATGACGTCTCTTATGTTCCTTTTGAGATAGTGGCATACATTGACTGGTAATATGCCACATGGTTTCACCATTTTGTCAACAAATTCTGCACTTATCACTTTCTGGTGTGTTGTCTATTCTGTATTTTATGTAATTGCTTCTTATTGCTTGCTCTTGGGGAGCACAGATTTCGATGAATTTGATATAATTGCTTCTTAATGCTTGCTCTTGGGCAGCAAAGATTAGAGCTTCCGTTTCCGGTTTTAAATCACATTCATAGCCATCTTTTTTTCTATGTCTGTCATATGTTCAACATCCCTATGAAATTGTCTACGCATTCTTTTATTTATCCACCTATTTTCAGTTTCATCTATTCTCAAGTGCTTGCTCAGTGCTTTATCTTTGCAATCTTCCATCCATCACAAGCCTGACCTTCTTACTTCCAATAATAGTGGTTCTGTGGCATTTTTTTACATACCATGTTATGTTGTTTTCTTCTGCTCTAATGCTGTGTTTGCATTCAGTCATTCCTCTTCCCCTTCTTTTTCTTGGTACATACAATATGACTGTCACTTTTGGGGTGGAGTATCCCATATCTAGTCAGCAACTTCTTTCTGTCTAAGCTGTTTAGTTCGTCTACTGTCCATGCGATTACCCCTGCTACATATCTAAGGAGTGAAACCGCCCAGGTGTTTAATAGCTTCAATCTTGTTTAGTCCGTTTAATTTCGACTTAAGGATCAGTCTGCACAAGTACTCCGCCTTATATTTTTCTATCATTTATTTCTCCATCAATTTATGCATTTCCAATATCCCCAAACACTTATAGCCTGTCTCTTCTATCTGCTTCATAACCCCCATCGACTGTATCGCTAGCCCGTCCATACATTTATTGTTGCCGCTCTTCAAGACTAACACACCACGCTTTTTCAGTCCGAACTCAATTCTGATATCAACACTGAAAGTATACACTGTCTCAACGAGGGAACTGATTCGGGATTCATCTTTATCATAAAGTTTGAGGTAATCCATGAATAATAAGTGGTTGACTTTTTGTTGGCGGCTTTTGAATACATACCCAGCTTTTGCTTTCCTCAGAATCAGTATTAGTGGTACAAAGATCAGTGGGGAAGGGCAGTCCCCCGGGAAGATGTCTCTCCTGATTTCTATTGTCCCTAAACAACTTCCATATGCTGTCAATTCCGTCCTCTACTGCGCCATACTTTTTCCAAGCATTCAACATTCGATGCAATGCAATTCCATAATTCAAGAATGTGGGATCATATCGTACGCCTTACGATAATCGACGCCATGGCTAAGTTAGTTTTCCTCCTCTTGCAGTCTCTAAGTACAGCTTTGTCTACCAGGTGTTGATCCTTGTTACCTCTGCACTTACGCTTGCAACCTTTCTGCTCATGTGGGAGTGCTCCATTTTTTCCAGATGTCCGTACATTTACTCTGCGACTGTTCCAGTCAATAATTTCCGCATAAGTGGCAAGCAGGATATCGGCCTGTAAGTTTCTACCGTATTGCCTTTTTCGATGTTTTTCAAGCACAGCACTGTCCTATCCTTTGTAAACCACTCTGGTGTTACTTGGTTGGCATTTAACAAGGTGTTGAGTTGTGCAACTATTCGTGCATGACATTCACCAAATCTTTTGATCCAGTAGCCTTGAACTCCATCTGGTCCCGGGGCCTTCTAGTTGCCCTTTTTTTGTTTGCTGATTTCCTTCACTTCCCTAACTGAAATGACTAGTTCTGCTTGTTGTGGACAAACTACTGTTTGTTTCAGTTCTTGCAACCATTCAGCATCCTTCTTGTGCTCCTTGTCTTTGCTCCAGATGTCACTCCAAAACCTTTGACTTTCAATATTATCTGGTATCAACTATTCATCGGTACACCCTCCATTTATTGCTTTGTAGAATCTCTTCTGATCTACACTGAATAACCTGTTCTGCTAGTATCCCTTCATTCTTTGGTCGTATCTTACCATCTTTGCTTTCTTTGAAATGAGGCGCTGTTTCAGCTCCTCCATTACCACTTTCAGGCCCGTTCTTTCAATATTTTATACTTCCTGCTCTGTGCCCAATTATTATTATTATTATTGTTGTTGTTATTATTATTATTATTATTATTATTATTATTATTATTATTATTATTATTATTATTATTATTATTATTATTATTATTATTGAGTGAGAGAGCAGTGCATGCCATCAAAGTGACACTGGGAGTACAAATATACGAAGCCCAATATACGCATCATGACTACCCGTCTGTTAAGGGTACACCAGGCACATGCATCACAACCATATGTGCACGACATGGATGATCTTATATCAACATAAACAGCGCAGATGAGGCCCAGTTAAAGTTTCCTTCTGGTCGAGTAGCTCATCCCGCTCAAAAGGTTTAAGGATGTCGAACGAACCACCCATGTTTCCAGAGGTGAACTATTCAAACCCCAAAGAATCCCTCTCAACACATTGCTATGATGCTCCCCCACTACTTCTGCTCGTGATCAGAGATGCACATATCGTCAGCCACTAAGGGACATGCTCAACTGGTTAAGGTCAAACAACTGACAAGCAAATCTGTGGTATTGAGCAGAATATTGCTGTAGCCCTTCTTTTTTAAAACCAAGACAAAATGTACATGATAACACTTCCAATCATTTAAGATCAGAAACCATGAGAGCCACTGTCTGGTACTTAGGTGGTGAACTGTCAAAATCGTTTAGCGAGCCAGGTGTAATGCTTAGCTGCATTTTGTCCATCTTCACGTTTGTGTTCAAATTCCACAGAGGTCGACTTTGCCTTCCATCGTTTTAGGGTTATGAAAATAAGTACCAGTTGCATGCTAGAGTCGATGTAATCGACTAGCCCCCCCCCCCGCCCCTAAATTTCAGGCCCTTTGCCTATTGTAGAAAGGATTGTTATTATTTTTATTAGGCGGCGAGCTGGTAGAATCGTTAACACGCCGGGAGAAATGATTTGCGGCATTTCGTTTGTCTTCAGGTTCTGGGTTCAAATTTCGGGATCGATAAATTAAGTACCAGTGAAACACTGTGGTAGATGTAATCGACTAGCTCTGACCCAACCAAATTATGGGCTCTGTATCTTTAGTAGAAAAGATTATTATTATTATTATTATTTTGAGTATAAACTGATGGCTTTTAGAAGTTTCAAGTATATCTTTTGAAGAAATAAAGAAACTATTTAGCTTATCATTATTTTCTTTTTAAATTTGACGAAATATAAGTTTCCGTGTATTTTTCTTCTTTTTAAGGTTCTACAGACATACATGTTTAACTATCAGCAGGAAATCCATTTAAATTCATTCAAAGTAAAATATTTCGTGAGAAGCGTTGATACTTACGGGTAGAGAATATTCCACCCTACTTATTTATGTGTCTGTTGTTTGACAAGATCTTAAGTCGTTTTGACATTTCCCCTGAGATATGATGATGCATCACTATGTTTTAATAAGAAACGCCTGTCGTTGAGAATATTTTTCAAATAAATCATCCTTTCTCATAATAAAAATAAACAATAAAGAAGATGATAAATTTGTAATGTTATCTAATATACACTGAGTTGACGCAATAAATAATATTTAAGAACTGGGGAAGTCGACATATTTTGTTGTGTCTGGAGAGAGCCATATTGTCTTAATGCCTTATTATCTAACACACGCACTGGTTCAATTTTCGCTCATTTATTATTCATATTTTTTTTTCTTTTGCAAAATTTTCGTTGCTTTTGCTTCAACACACGAATTCGCATAAAGAATCTTGTAAACCAGACACGAAAACGAAGTCGACGTAATTA
>NW_021835038.1:17500-35000 GCF_006345805.1 Octopus sinensis | reverse complement strand
TGGAACGTAACACCGGTGATAGTCGAAGGATTACAGTACATACAAGCATGCTTGCGCGCATATATACATACATACCTGCATACATACATGTATGCACACATGAATTTATACGTATGCACACACGTACATACATGCAAGATAACATACATACATGCATGCATACATACATACATGCATACATACATACGTGCTTACATACATAAATGCATGTACACATGCATGCATACATACATAAATACATACATTAATACATATATGAATACATACATGTATACATGCATACATACATATATACATGCATACATACATACATATATGAATACATGCATACATACATGCTTACATACATAAATGCATACATGCATACATACATACATATATACATGCATACATACATACATATATGAATACATGCATGCATACATGCATACATGCTTACATACATAAATGCATACACACATATATACATACATATATGAATACATGCATGCATACATACATGCTTACATACATAAATGCATACATGCATACATATATACATGCACACACACACACACACACACACACACAAATTAGCCCTTATTCCATTCGTTCTGGGTAATATAAATCTCTTCCTTTCAAAAGTCTCAAGTTATTCTCGTGGTTGAAAAAAAGAACTTGAGAATATGTCTTATATAAGAAGCATGGACGCCAGGGAAATATATACTATGTATCACATTTCTTACATTCTTTCCTTCTTTTTTCCTTCCTTTTTCCTTCATTACTTCCTTTCTTTCTATTTCCTTCCTTCTCTATATTTCTTTTTCTTTCCATCCTTCCTTCCTTCCGTTTTCCTTTTTTCTTTCTTTCTTTCCTTCCTTCTTTCCATTTTCCTTTCTTTCTATTTTTCTTTCCTTCTTCTTTTCTTTCTCTCTTTCTTTCCTTCTTTCTTTCCGTCATTCTTTCTTTCTTTCTTTCTTTTTCCTTTCGTTCTTTCCTTCCCTTGTTCCTTGTTTCTGTCTTTCTTCCTATCTTTCTTTCTTTCCTTCCTTCTTTCCTTCTTTTTTCTTTCTTTCCATCTTTCTTATTCTTCCTTCCTTCCTTCCATCCTTCCTTCCTTCCTTCCTTCCTTCCTTCCTTCCTTCCTTCCTTCCTTCCTTCTTTCTTTCCTTCCTTCTTTCCTTCCTCATTTCTTTATTGCTTTCATTCTTTCTTTCCTTCTATCTTTCTTTTCTTCTTTCCTTCCTTCTTCATTTCTTTCTTTCCTTCTTTCCTTCCTTCTTTCCTTCCTTCCTTCTTTCTTTCTTCCTTCCTTCCTGCCTGCCTTCTTTCTTTCCTTCTTTTCTTTCCTTCTTTCTTTCCTTCTTTCTTCCTTCCTTCCTTCCTGCCTTCTTTCTTTCCTTCTTTTCTTTCCTTCTTTTCTTTCTTTCTTTTTCTTTGTTTCTTTGTCTCTTTCTGTCTTCCTTCTTTCCTTCCTTCCTTTCTTCCTTCTTTCCTCCCTCCCTCCCTCCCTCCCTCCCTCCCTTCCTTTCTTTCTTTCTTCCTTCCTGCCTTCCTTCCTGCCTTCCTTCCTTTCTTTCTTTCTTCATTTCTTTCTTTTCTTTATCCTTTCCTTCTCTTTTTTGTTATTAAGTAATGGCTTTGCCAAGTACAGAGAAGAAACCCAATAACACCAACAGCATTTCAAAATTATTTTGGTAAACGTATACTGTCTCAAATCTCCTAGAATGTCATGAACATTAATTATTCCAATTTCAACCCCCCCCCCAAAAAAAATATATATAATGAATTTGTTTCATTAACGTAAAAAAAAAAGGAAAGAAAATAAGAAAGCAAGAGAGAATGAAAATATTTCAAAATCATTTAAAAGAAAGATAATTAAATAAATAATTAATTAATTTTTTACTAATATATCTCATATATTTTTAATCAATGCAAAGACGTTTCTAAAAAGTCAGTCAGTTAGTTGTCTCACTTGAAGAAATAGCAGCAAAATCTCCCTCGAATAAATAGACTACAAGTTAGATAAATGAAGGGACAATGGTTATTCTTAGGCGGCGAGCTGGCAGAAACGTTAGCACGCCGGACGAAATGCTTAGCGGTATTTCGTCTACCGTTACGTTCTGAGTTCAAATTCCGCCGAGGTCGACTTTGCCTTTCATCCTTTCGGGGTCGATAAATTAAGTACCAGTTACGCACTGGGGTCGATGTAATTGACTTAATACCTGTGTCTGTCCTTGCTTGTCCCCTCTGTGTTTGGCCCCTTGTGGGTAATAAAGAAATAGGTATTTCGTCTGCGTTACGTTGTGAGTTCAAATTCCGCCGAGGTCGACTTTGCCTTTCATCCTTTCGGGGTCGATAAATTAAGTACCAGTTACGCACTGGGGTCGATGTAATCGACTTAATACCTGTGTCTGTCCTTGTTTGTCCCCTCTATGTTTAGCCCCTTGTGGGTAATAAAGAAATAGGTATTTCGTCTGCGTTACGTTGTGAGTTCAAATTCCGCCGAGGTCGACTTTGCCTTTCATCCTTTCGGGGTCGATAAATTAAGTACCAGTTACGCACTGGGGTCGATGTAATCGACTTAATACCTGTGTCTGTCCTTGCTTGTCCCCTCTGTGTTTAGCACCTTGTATAGTAATAAAGAAATAGGTTATTCTTAGTTGTAGATATAAGTTACTCTGGTGGATGTGGTGGTGGTGGTCATGATTGGAATATTTGTTTTCAATCATAAGTCTACCCGGTCAGGGCTGGCCAAGGGCAAAATAAAACCAACACACTGTATTCTTATGAAACTCCCCACGTCTACCCTCATCACGCGAACCACGAACTTGCAGTATTACAAACTGAACATTTTCTGCACCAGTCAAGACAAGACAATGAGGGAACCTCTATGATGTCAGTTGACCAGCTAAATATAGCAGCCGAAATTCCCTAAAATTCGGATCTTACCGTTTTTATAAGAAGTAGTAAGAACACATCTGATAATGTAGACAGCCTTCATATTACCGTTATTGAACACCGAAAAAAAAAAACAAGAAAAAAAAAGTAGGGAGGATAAAAACGAGAGGTCACAGTTGGAACGTCTTTGATCTTCTGTATGTTCTATCGAAGCTGAACTCGGGTTAAACAACACAACAACGATGACGACAGCAACAACAACAACAACAACAACAACAGCAGCAGCAGCAGCAACAACAACAACAACAACAACAACAACAACAACAACAACAACAACAACAACAACAGCAACAACAACAATAACAGCAATAACCAGAAACCAACCAACTAGCCAACCAACCTACAGTGAAACACTCTTACGGTTCTATTGACAAAGTATTTATGGAATCAAATATACGAAGTTCCTTAGAATTCTTCTTTCAATGTACTCGAATTTTTGTTTGTTACAAGACTCTTTTAGTATTTTTTTCGTTTTATTGAGAAGGAAGCGTAGTTCTCCATAGTTTCAAAGTTCTCCTGCAACGACGCCATGTTTTTTGTCGGTTATCTCGGTTTTTGCTTAAACTGTGATCTTACAGAATTTACTATCGTTTGCACACATCGCCTTAGGTTTCTTAACCATTCTTACAGAATACATTTGGCAGCAAGTATTCTTTGATAAGCTGTGGGTATTTCGGAGCAAGTTGCTTACATCTACCCTTACAAAATATCGGCGTTTGCACTATTTTTTTTTTCCCCTGAAATTCACACAGAATTCTTCAGAATGCAAGAGAACACACCAACAACCTTCCTTCATTTCCTGTTTGGAACTTAACCTTCAGAATCATTGTGCGAAAAATAAATAAATAAATAGATAGATAGATAAATATATGGATAAGAAAAATAAATAGATAAATAGATAAAAAAAATAAAATGAATAAAGAGAGGAAGAAACATGAAATTGCAAGTTTTAGCAATTTTTGCAGTTTCTTAATTCGCCTTCTCCACGCTGGTATCTCTTTAATAAATAGATATACCAAAAATTTTATTTGTAAACTTGCGAGTGAATTCTACCATTATTCTATGTCTATCTAATTTGAATTCCGGTGATGGGAATATTGAAATTACAATTTAAATCCCTTCTTTTTAATGACAGCCTGTAAATTCTAACTTACTGCATATTGTCTGCCACAACTGCATAGAATAAGAATTACATTCGTATTTTGCATACATGCATGTGCACATATACACACATTTAAATCAGAATCTATCTTTCTCTCTTTGATATATATATATATATATATATATATATGATCTGACTCACTGCACTTCACACATGTTGAAATTAGATATGGTGCATAGCGACGTAATTAGCTACATATAATCTGCAGCTGCACACCAACAGATAGTAAGAGCTAACAATTAAAAAAAACTGCATATTTACCCTAACCTATATTACTGAATCTGCATCAAGGACATTGACTGCAGCATTATCAACAACATACAACATGCAACAGCATTATTCTGTTTAAAAATTGTGCAAGAGATATCGTACAATGCAGATCAGTAATAGACACACCAGGCTACCACACCCAAATTCACGAGAATCGTTGCAACAGACTTTTAATTATGCCGTGAAGAATACGGATACTGTATTGAAATTGATTACTGGAGAAGTAAACAGCCATGTGGTCGCTCGACTTGTGGGAAATAGTAGCAAAAATCCTTCCTCAAATTCCATCCTACTGTCTTAAATAAGGTAAGGAATATTAGATAATGTAGTCCAGATACATTATATCAGGAAAAAGATTACATTGTCACGGTTGGAACGTCTTTGGTTTTTTATAGGTCTGCTCAATCGTTGCAGATGAGGGAATAAGCAAAACGTATATATTGATTTTACTTGGTTAGGATACAAAGATTTGCTGTTCATCAAGACGGGATTTCCATGTCCCCATTAGGGGATGTTTTTCGAGATGTTTGTTCATAGAGGCGGGATAAGTTTGGTGTAAAATGTCTAGGTTGTATGTAGATGATATCTATGTGAGGTTGTATCAGATGATGTTTCATGGGTAAAGGGTACTTTAAACTGTAAAGGAGTGAACATTGCTTGTGGTGACTGAGAAAATTGTTAATGCACAGAAGGAATAAGTATATGGCACACCAAAGCTCTATTGTGTTCGTAAAAGAGACCCTTTTCAATGTATCTTACAATGGTGCAATCAAGCGAGAGGTTTAAAACCTAAGACGAGCGGAGCTCATCGTAGAGAGGCTTAGCCAAGAAAATACTCATTTCAGATACGATCACTGATATCAAAAGCAATGACAAAGCTCTCAAGAGAGGAACCACTGGTGGGTGTCATAGGACAGTAGGTCCCTAATGCCCAAGAGACTTTGTGTTGTAGAGGCTGTTTGTATTGGCGGTGAGTGATCAAGGAGAAAGAGATAGAGAGAGGGAGAGAGAGAGAAGGAGAGAAAGAGAGAGAGAGAGAGCGCGCGCACCGGCTCAATGAATTGGAAAAAGGTGATTGTTAACAACTGTTTCGCCAGTATTTAGATGATGGTTGCTGATCCTACCAATATCGATAAATAGATATTGGTAGGAACAGTAAAGCTACTTTAGTTTTGCAGGACGTACTGAAGCATATTTGTAATTATTAAGAAAGATTTCTATAGAGAAAGAAAGATTGAAAAATAATAATAAACTGATGAGCAGGGCTTATAGTTAGCGGTTTGGAAAGTAATGGAAGCGACAAGGACTTTGCTTGAAGTGATCGTTGTATATAAATATGTGTGGAGCGAGGCAAGCAGAATCGAAGAGAATTTTTGGAAGAAAATTTTGTCTAGGATGTGCATTGCGGAATTGGATGCAAAGCCTGCACCAAACGCGGAAGCTTTTACACGCAGTGACAGCGCTACTTTTCACAGAGTTATTCTTGTTAAGAAGTGGTGAGTAGAAGGATTCTTCAAAGTTTATAGAGATCCTCTTGGCAAGAAAGCAAAAGGATCCGTTGCAATTTAGAAGGAAGGATTGCAGGTTCTGGTCATATATGCATTTAAGACATCTTTTACTTTTTGAATAGTTCGGTAGTCTTGTAAGAATTCCATTCATTAAGTAGATGATGGCATTTTTTTGTTTTGTTTTTTCCAGGTATTGGTGGAGGCGCGTGGTTTAGTGGTTAAGGTGTCAGCATCATGATCGTAAGATTATGGTTTCGATTCGTGGACCGAGCGACGCGTTGTGTTCTTGAGCAAAACACTTCATTTCACGTTGCTCCACTCCACTCCGCTGGCAAAAATGAGTAACGCTGCGATGGATTAGCGTCCTGTCCAGCTGGGGAACACATACACCATTGAAACCGGGAAACCGGGCCCATGAGCCTGGCTAGGCTTTAAAAGGGTGCATTTATTATTTATTTTTTCGCAGGTATTGAATACATACTTTTCGTCTGTGTTGTTGTAACTGTGCCCTGTTCACCTTTCTGGACACTGCTGCTTTTTGCTGCTTTCTGCTGTTTCCTGGTTCCCCCTGGTGCACCCTGGTACACGGATGCTGCTGTTACTGCTCAGCAGTATGTGAACCACTTGGAGCTTTTTGGTTACGACATGCAATTGTTTGAGGGACATACCACAAAGAATGGTTTTGGCCATCTACTGGTGCTACTACGTAAGGCTGAAAGGTGGAGAATATTTTCTGCCAGAGAAATCAGCGTAAAACTGACTTGAAATAGCATCGTGTCTGGGGTCTGGTGGAATTTTTTTCAGCAAAATGTGGGTGTGTAACGTGTTGGTGTTATTTAGTTGGCTCGTATGATCCGATAGGCGGTGATAGTTAGGACAAGAAATGTAAAAGCGGTCACGGCCGTTTGCAGTGCCGATGTATCGGTCAGGGACATATGTAGGCAGTGACGCTATTTGTTGTAGAGAGTTCTGGGTGGTAAGAATTTAGGTTTCTGCTCTTCAACGTCTGCGTGGGAGCAGTGCCAATTCCAAAAGAAATTTGGTTAATATTAAACGTCAGCAAAGATTATGATTTCGAAAGAGGATTGAGGCAAGGTAGGTGTCCTCGATACAGAACGTAATACAGTTGAGCAGTTTGCTGATGGTTGGAGGAGTTCAGAGAGCAACAGAAACAGCAGATTAATCTTAAGAGAGTGAAGAAGGGAATCATTGAAGAAAAGAAACTGAAAGACTCTGTTACTGAAAGAGAAATGAGTAGTGGAGGGTTGGAGGGTATAACTCAGATAAAACGTAACAAATACGTGTGTGTGTGTGTGTGTGTGTGTGTATGTGTGTGTCTGTGTGAAATTTATATATCTATAAATGCTTGGAGTTGCTTATTGCGTGTTGGATTGCAAAGTCCCCAAGAAACTTTCAAAGCGAGACGATATTCTATGCTAACTTGGAGCTTGATATACAGACATATAAATAGAAACTTTGAAAAGCAATATTTAAACTATGCAGTTGGAAAGTTGAAAAAAAAAGCAAAAACTTTGGTAATATAATCTAAGATTATATCACACATCCATATTATATCACACTTTAGTGTATAAATCTTCGCAAAACGAATAGAGTATGCATTTAAGAACAACGATAAATATGCGTCTGCGCTCTTATTGCGCGATAAAAAATATTGAGTGCCACACAGCGTATGTGGAGCGTTACTCAGATAGCAAGTAGCTGCACTGATATGGCATCTAGATACTAGCATCGTGTGAGTCATAAAGTGCTTCGAAAAAATGTACACAAGAGAATGGTAAGGTGAAGGGCCCAGATGGAGCACGTATATGAAATGCATGTACACTTTCAAAAATTGGTTTTTGCGGGCTTGTATGCAACCCCCAAAGGTTTCCCATACTAAAATCCAATAATGCTTAAGGTTATTTCCGTACTAACATTTAAAAAATATTTCCGTTTTTGTATTTTGATTCGCAATATTTTTTTATGTAAACTAGTGTGCTGAAACAAACAAATCAAGATACAGCAAAACCTGTTTCAAAAGATTTTGGGAGTGTCATTATTCCAATAATAAAGTCACGTATTGGTTCTGTTTCACTTCTTTTATTATTATTATTATTATTATTATTATTATTATTATTATTATTGTTGTTGTTGTTGTTGTTGTTGTTGTTGTTGTTATTATTATTATCCTATGTTTGACTTTTGCTTTATATTTGTACAAGTTGGCTCCAAGTCTCACCCAGAGACCTCAAGAGACAACAGGTTGGAAGTTCACGTTGTTGTTATGCCTAGTGTGCCATATATTTGTTTTTTTTTTGTTTTTGGTGTTGTACTAGTGGATGTCTAAAAAAAAATTATGTTTGTTTTAAACCTTGAGATTACATAGAAAGTATTTTGCGTAGGATATGAGCAGTTCCCATGCGCACTATCTTTTGAATTTCTGCCATTTTGGGGTTTCTTGGTATCTGAGTTAGGTAGCAATCAGCCCCTTTTGCTATCATTCCCAGGGCACCTATGACAACAGGTATTGTTTTAGTCTTCAGGTTCCACATTTTGCTGATTTCTATTTCAAGATCTTTATATTTGCTCAATTTTTGGTAGGTCTTTACAGATACGTTTATATCGATTGGGACAGTCATATCAATAAGGAGGCATGTTCTTTGTTTGAAGTCTTTCGATATGATGTCTGGCCTATTTGCATCTATCTTTCTGCAGTTTGAATGGTGAAGTTCCAGAGGAGTGAGATGTGGTCATTTTCAAGCACTGGGGGTGGTTTGTGTTCCCACCAGTTTTTTTCATGGGGCAAATCCAGGTTTTTGCAGATTACCCAGTGAATATATTGTGCAGCTCTATCATGCCTGTTGAGATACTCTGTAGGCGCTAGAAGACTTCACTTGGAGACAACATGATCAATGGTTTCATTTTGTTGCTGACATACACGACATGTTGGGCTACTGCCGCTCTTTAATATGTTGGCCTGGTATTTTCTTGTTGGTAGGCATTGATCTTGAGCTGCTATGATAAATCCCTCTGTTTCAGATTTTAAGCCAGAGGCCATTAACCATTGATGGGTCAGGGCTTTGTCAATATCTGCATTATTCGCTCTCTTTGAGTATTTGCCATAGAGAGGTTTTTCTTGCCATTTATCATTCAGAATATCTAAGGCCGCAGTTTTAGCACGGGTTTTCATGCGCTTAGCTTTTTCTGTGCTTGTTTCTTGTATGTCTATCTCTAATTCCGAAATTTGTTGTATTCGGAATTCACTTAGATATTCCTTTGCCTGTTTTGTTACTGAGTATGATGCTTTCTTGTTTTCATGTTTTGAGACAAGTTTTAACATCCAGTCCTCAGAGTTTTTCAGGTAGGTGTCTAGGCCAATTGTAGCAATCTTCATTGTTATTGCCAGTTGTAAAAGTCCACGGCCTCCCTCGTTTCTTGGCAGATAAAGTCGTTCTGTATCTGCCTTAGGGTGGTGCATTCTATGCATTGTCAACAGTTTTCGTATTTTTCTGTCAAGATTACATATTTCAGTAATTGACCAGTTAACGATATTGAAACTGTAAGTCACGACTGGTATGGCTAATGCGTTGATCGCTTCGATCCTGTTTCTCGCATTCAGCTCTGTCTTGAGTATTGCTCTTACTCTGCGATAACATTCTCTCCTGATCCTTTCCTTCATCTCTGAATGCCTTATTCCGTCCCCTTCAATTATCCTTAGATACTTGTAGTTCTCCGCTGGGTCTAATTCTTTCATGACATTCTACTGGTCAAGGTTAACGTTAGATGTTTCTGTCATTTTTCCTTTGATAAAGGTAGCTTTTGCACATTTATCGAGGCCAAATTGCATTCTGATGTCATCACTGAATTGTTTGACAATCGCTAGTAAGCCCTTGAGTTGTTGGTCATTTTTTGCAAAGAGCTTTAAATCATCCATGTAAATGAGATTATTTATATTTTTATCAAACATTTTATATTCGTACTGCGCGTCATTGAGCGGTTTTGAGAGAGGTACTAAGGCTAAACAGAAGAGGAGTGGTGATAGTGAGTCACCCTGGAAAATGCCACATGAAATGTTTACATCACCAGCATTTAGAGATTCATTGTCACTGTTCAAAGTTAGTGTGGTTCTCCGTGATCTCATACTTACAGGCAAAAAGTTTCGCAGAGTAGGTGCTATCTTATACATTTCTAGGCATTTCTTAATCCAGCTATGTGGTAGGCTATCAAAAGCCTTTTTATAGTCTATCCAGGCTATTGATAAGTTTTTGTGTCGTTTGTGACAATCTTCTAAGATCATCTTATTGATGAGTAGTTGATCTTTACAATCGTAGGATCCACGTTTACATCCTTTCTGTTCATTATTATTATTATTATAATTATTATTATTGTTATTATTGTTGTTATTATTATTAGTATTATTATTATTATTATTATTATTATTATTATTATTATTATTATTATTATTATTAAACAATTGAGTAGCCTATCTTATTGATTGACCAAACAAATAATCAAACAATGCATAAATAAATTTGTTAAATAAAAGGCAATCTTGGGAGGGTCATTATGCTCATTATAAGCACACGCACTGGTTTTGAAACACTTCTTTCATTATTATTAGCCAATTGGTTAACCTCCCTAATTGACTGACCAAACAATTAATTAAATAATCAAGTGACTAATCTGTTAAATAAATGACGATTTGTTGATTCTTGGGAGGGTTATTATGCCAATAATGAACACACGCACTGGTTCTGTTTAACTTCTCTTATTATTTGTCAATTGATTAGCCTACCTGATTGACTGACAGAAAAATTAACCAGACAATCAATTAATTAAATTTTCTTTTAATAAATTATGATTCTAAACAGCCATAGCTATTTAGAATCACGACGGAGAACGAATGGAGTCATCAATGCATGTAATATTCTGCTTCTTTCAAGAACACTGCATTAATTCACGAAACGTGGCCGACAAATTAGCTATCTTGGATAGAATCCTTGAAAAAGTCAGAGCTCCCTAAAGCATTTATTGATTTGATTTCTGATCGTCAGATAAGTTTGTTTCCCGACTGAGTTCAGTCCCACAGTGTGGCACCTTGGGCAAGGGTGTTCTACTATAGTTCTGGGCGAACCAAAGCCTTGTCAGTGGATTCGGAAAACAAAAGCTGAAAGAAGCCAGTCCAGTACACACACACACACACACATGACAAAAGAACGGAAAAATGAGCAGTGAACTTATTCAATTTCCTATTACACAGCTTTTCTGAAATATATCCATATTAAGTCCTAAAACGCACACATTATTTATTTGAACTTCACCTTAGCTTTATGATCATCATCATCATCATCATCATCATCATTATTATTATTATTATTATTATTATTATTATTATTATTATTATCATTATTATAATAATTATTATTATTATTATCATTATTATAATTATTATTATCATTATTATCATTATTATTATTATTATTATCATTATTATTATCATTATTATTATTATTATCATTATTATTATTATTATTATTATTATTATTATTATTATTATTATTATTATCATTATTATTATTATTATTATTATGATTATTATGATTATTATTATTATTATTATGATTATTATCATTATTATTATTATCATTATTATAATAATAATAATAATAATTATTATTATTATTATCATCATTATTATTATTATTATTATTATGATTATTATCATTATTATTTATTATTATTATGATTATTATCATTATTATATTATTATATTATTATTTATTATTATTATTATTATTATTATATCATTATTATAATTATTATTATTATTATTATCATTATTATAATTATTATTATCATTATTATCATTATTATTATTATTATTATCATTATTATTATCATTATTATTATTATATCATTATTATTATTATTATTATTATTATTATTATATTATTATTATTATATTATTATGATTATTATGATATTATTATTATTATTATGATTATTATCATTATTATTATTATCATTATTATAATAATAATATAATTATTATTATTATTATTATCATCATTATTATTATTATTATTATTATGATTATTATCATTATTATTATTATTATATTATTATGATTATTATCATTATTATTATTATTATTATTATTATTATTATTATTATTATTATTGTTATTGTTATTATATTATTATTATTATTATTGTTATTATATCATTATTGTTATTATTATTATTTATTATTATTATTATTTATTATCATTATTATTATTATTATTATTATTATTATATTATTATTATTATTATTATTATCATTATTATTATTATTATTATTATTATTATTATTATATGAAACCCCACAGCTTATTTTGCTGGGTATGAGGGAAAGTGTCAGCTGTCCACACCCAGCAGACGAAAGTGACACTTGTTTACTGGTCATGCTTCAAGAACCATGCAAAAAATTCTTGCAGTTCCAAGCAATGCTGATTCTTGTAGATGTTCTACCTTCACACTTGCACCAATCTTTTTCAGCCATGTTGGTAGTTAAGTGCTTATATCCTCATCATCATCATCATTATTGCTATTATTATTATTATTGCTATTATTATTGTTGCTATCATCATCATCATCATCATCATCATAATCATCACTATCATCATCATCATTATCATTATTATTATTATTATTATTATTATTATTATTATTATTATTATCATCATTATTATTATTATTATTATTATTATTATTATTATTATTATTATTATTATTATTATTTTATTTGCCACAGAATTTTCGTCACTCATTGAGAGAAGAAGAGAGACCAGAAACAACAGAAAGTCATTGAAGAAATCACAGAACGCGTAACAAAAGACTCTAATAAATAACTATAATAATAATAATAATAATTAATAATAATAATAATAATAATAATGATAATGATAATGATAATAATAATAATAATAATAATAATAATAATAATAGTAATAGTAATAATAATAATAATAATAATAATAATAATAATAATAATAATAATAATATGACGATGATGACTGTCGCTCCCGTCGGTTTCGACGTATGAGTGAAGGAGAGGAGTAATGTTAAAGAGAGTAATAGAAAGAAGAAAAAAAGAAAGAAAGAAAGGAAGGAAGGAAGGAAGGAAGGAAGAAAATAAAGAAAAAAAGAAAAACAGTAAGGAGCTGCATCTGTTTGCGATGGTTGCGTGAATGTGATTTCAATCCAGGAATGGATTTTGCTATGAAGTCACAATGGGGACATTGATAATTTTGATTTAGCCTGGAATTGGGCAAATGTGTCTCTCTTTTACTCTTTACTCTTTTACTTGTTTCAGTCATTTGACTGCGGCCATGCTGGAGCACCGCCTTTAATCGAGCAATTCGATCCCGGGACTTATTCTTTTGTAAGCCCAGTACTTATTCTATCGGTCTCTTTTGCCGAACCGCTAAGTAACGTGGACATAAACACACCAGCATCGGTTGTCAAGCAATGCTAGGGGGACAAACACAGACACACATACACTCATATATATATATACATATATACGACGGGCTTCTTTCAGTTCCGTCTACCAAATCCACTCACAGGGCTTTGGTCGGCCCGAAGCTATAGTAGAAGACACCTGCCCAAGGTGCCACGCAGTGGAACTGAACCCGGAACCATGTGGTTGGTAAACAAGCTACTTACCACACAGCCACTCCTGCGTCTGTTGATATAGTTCTTCTATTGTTCTTTTTCTTCAACTCAAATTGGTTTGATGCATCGTCAGTCATTTTACGCCATTGCAGGTCAATCTAGGCAATGAATTTTCTAAGATGTCATGTTAAGCTGTTGAGATTTTAACGATTGCTTCAACTTATCCTTATACCTAAGAACTGGTCTTCCTTTGTCGCGGTATCCCTCCACTTGTTGGTCTTACAGAACCATTTTCCGAATGCGGTCATTTCTCATTCGAACATGTCCTGTCCATCTGCACTGAATTTTCATCAACATGCTTTCGATACTAGAAAAATATCCTTTTTCTGAGATTTAGTCATTGGATATCTTATCTTGCCACACATGTCGCGCTACATATGCCGCGCAAGATCAACTAAATATTGCGTTTGTTTATTGGTAAAAATGACCATTCCCAAATATAACAATAATTTTAGTGTTGTCTTAAATACTTAGAGGAAATACTTAGAGATTTATTCATTCACTTATCGTCATTTCACATCACTAGGATAACGGGTTCAGTGGTGACCAGATGACATGTTGATTGTTTCACACGGAGGTGTTTGAAGGATAATTGAAGGTACAAATCTACAACACATTCGAGGTACAAATTACAAGAGTAGACGTCTAATAAAAACTGCAATGACTTTGGATAAACATCGAATACAAATATAGGACGTGTATGCGTACATACGTGCATATATATATATATATTATATATATATATTAATATATATATATAATATATAATATATATATATATATATATATATGTATATATATATAAGATGATGGCTACTGGATATATGTATGTGTATGTGTGTGTGAGCCATAAACGTTACAACATACTGGACGGCCTTCGATATCTATCTATCTATCTATCTCTATCTATCTATCTATCTATCTATCTATCTATATCTATCTATCTATCTATCTATCTATCTATCTATCTATCTATATATATATATATATTATATCTATCTATCTATCTATCTATCTATCTATTATCTATCTATCTATCTATCTATCTATCTATATATCTATCTATCTATCTATTATCTATCTATTATCTATCTATCTATCTATCTATCTATCTATCTATCTATCTATCTATCTATCTATCTATCTATCTATCTATCTATCTATCTATCTATCTATTTATCTATCTATCTATCTATCTATCTATCTATCTATCTATCTATCTATCTTATTTCTTTATTGACCACAAGGGGCTAAACATAGAGGGGACAAACGAGGACAGACAAACGGATTAAGTCGAGTAGATCGACCCCAGTGTGTAACTGGTACTTAATTTATTGACCTCGAAAGGATGAAAGGCAAAGTCGACCTCGGCGGAATTTGAACTCACAACATAACGGCAGACGAAATACCGCTAAGCATTTCGCAGCGCGCGTGCACTGGCATTGGTAGTAGTGGTGTTGGTGGTGTTGGTGGTGGATGGTTAGCGGCAGTAGTAGTAATAATACTACACGTAGTAGTAGTAGTAGTAGTAGTAGTAGTAGTAGTAGTAGTAGTAGCAGCAACAGCAGTAGCAGAAGCAACAGCAACAGCATGAGCAGCTGCAGTACTATTACTGTCAGTGTTGAGTTGCAGTCCATGTTGGGACTGCTCGAGCATCATCAGCAACATTACCTCACCACCACCACCACCACCACCACCACCACCACCACCACCACCACCACTACCACACTATCGCTATCATAACAACTACAACTACCACACTACTACTACTACTACTACTACTACTACCTATACTACTACTACTACACTACTACTAAACTAATAATAATAATAATAATAATAATAATAATAATAATAATTATGATGATGATGATGATGATGATGATGATGATGATGATGATGATGATGAGGATGATGGTAATCATGATAATGATCATACAACCACCGACAACAACACTACTAACAACAGCAACTCTGCCATCACCTTAACAACAACACCCATCACAACTACTACCACACCACACCACACCACCAAGAACATCACCACTAACAACTTCACCACTACCAACGAACATCACTTACACCACCACCACCATCACCACCACCAGCTCCACCAGCACCAGCGCCACCGCCGCCACACCACCATCAACAACAGCAACAACTACAAACAACAGCTTTATCTATCGCCAACAGTCGCCGCACCCTCACAGCTACGCCACCATAAATGTTATTTTTCAGTAAAACAGCCATTAGATAAGATTCAGCAAAATTTTATCAATTCAAAATACTTCCTGTTATTGACAGGTATCGATTGGATTTCGCTGATATGCCAGCGTAGACCTGATCAAACAACATCGGGTCATCCAGAACGTATCTAGGTAGGGTATTATTCTGTAGAGTAGCAGATAAGGATAGCCTAAGTTGTCCACAATTTAAAGTAGCCGACTACACAGACCACAAATTCGTCATCAGTACAGTCGACTTAGATAGGCTTCATAGACAGGAACCCGGTTACTTGAAACTGAACACCTCGTTGCCGACGCGTAAAGATTTCAGATACCGGATAAGTGAACAAGTTAAGGCAGCAATAATCCAGAATAAATTATGGTTCGCCCTGAAAAGGGCGATTAGAATAGAATCTATAAGGTCTTGCAAAGGACTAGCAGTAGAAAGAAACAGTAGGGGCAGAACTAGTCAAATTCTTCAACGCGAAACACGAAGGTTACGTTGTCAGAGCTAAGGCATGATCACTTAGACACGAAGGGACGAAAGTCGTTGAATGGGCCCGAGTGGATGAGGCACAGCATAGCAATAAATCCTGGATTCGATCGTTGTCGGACCACGACGGGCAAATGATAACTGTTCCAAAACAGATGTGTGCGGCCTTTCAGCGGCGCTTTGCTCAAATGTTCGGGAATAGCGGTGAGCCGGGTGGCAGGATGGATTTCACATCCTACCTCGACGGGCTGCCGCGGCTCTCAGTGGCTCGCTTTCTGTTAGCTACTTATGACGTTATATCATATAACGTTTTTTTAAACAATATTAATAGCGTTCTGTCTATCGCTATACAAATCCATCATTTTTTTGCTAAAATGTCGTGTTGACGAGTTTCGTTTTTTTCACTTTCCCGAAGAGAAGATTGCATTGTTTATACCATTTATTCTTTTGAATAGTATCAGTGGAATTTTCGAAACATGTGTCGAAAGTAAAAATACTTGTTTAAACCTGCGTTAGCTCCATTTTTTATTCATATATATATATATATATATATATATATATTTCAACAATTGAGGGTAAAATTAATTAATTATTAATCAATTTCACCAAGTATTCAGTATGTAAAGGGACCATTTTAGGCGAATTCAAAATATTACATTATATATAAGGGCTTAGTAAAATAAATTACTTTGCCACATACTGAACTCATTAGAAATAGCAGCTAAAGAAATTTCTTCAGCTATTTCTAATACTTAAAGAAGATCTCTCTCAGATAGTGTTTTCCTAAACCAACTCACAAAGGTATGAAGCTGAAAGGGTATGCTCCCAACTTTCAGTGTTCCCAAATCCGATTCAAGGAATTCTGAGCTGACGAAAGAAATGTCGAATTGACTAATCTAGAAACGTACGTTCTCAAATAACCTTTGCACTTGATTTTTTAATGTTTTTCACCCATACCTTTGTGAGTTGGTTTAGGCAAACACTATCTGAGAGAGATTTCTTTAAGTATTAGAAATAGCTGAAGAAATTTCTTTAGCTGCTATTTCTAATGAGTTCAGTATGTGGCAAAGTAATTTATTTTACTAAGCCCTTATATATAATGTAATATTTGAATGCGCTAAAATGGTCCCTTACATACTGAATACTTGGTGAAATTGATAATAATTAATTAATTTTACCCTCAA
>NW_021835038.1:5000-12500 GCF_006345805.1 Octopus sinensis | reverse complement strand
TGGGCACCAAAATAAAATTTGGGATTTGCGGAGGGTCGAAGTTGGTAACAAAAACAGGGCATACGACAAATCAAACAAAACGAAAACTGACTGGGAGGGCCGTTAGGTCAGACGAGGTAAGGTAGCGAACGCTGGAAGAAGATTCTTTGATAAAAGAAAAGATACGAGAGGTGACAGATAAGAATGTGTCTGGGCTGTGCAACAGACCGAAGGAAAAGAAAGATGATCACGTGAGGAAAGGAAAGATGGGCGATGGTCACGTGTTAGCAACGAGAAAGAGAGAGAGAGGGTAAAGGAGGAAGAGGGAAAGAGACAAATAGATAAAAACGGTGAAGGAGAGAAAAAAGAATTAGAGAAAAAGTATGAGGGAGAGAAAACGAAAGGGGGCGAAGAGGAGAAAAAAGAATTAGAGAAAGGAAGAGAGAAAGGGGGAATGATTAGTGAGTATAATGTTTTTTAGCTAAAGGGGTAATCAGTGGATATAATATTTCTTAGCTAAAGGGAGGTAAATCCTTTCTTTTCTTATCTCCGGTTGGTGTTTTATTTGTGAAGTCCATTATATATTTATGTTAAGTTCTGGTTTGAATTTTTCAATGAATGTAGCCTCTTTATTTAGTCGTTGTTGAGTTGAGGTCCTTTCCGTGCATTGGTATAGTGGGAATGTTGTAAATTGTGGTTGGCGTTCCTTAGCACATCTGTCTATATGACCACTGAGTGGCGTTTAACGGTATTGGGGTGGTAGTTTGTTGTCTGTGTAGTGTAGCTGTACGTCTTAGGGACATTCCTGTTGAACCTATATAGTTACTACTGTAGCCGGAACATATGACGTAGATGAGATTTTCTGAGGCGCAAGTGAAGTCAGTTTTAATTTTAAATTTTTGTCCTTGTTTAAAACGGAATTCTGAGCCTTCCATTAGGTTGGGACATGTTCCACTGTTCGGTTGCCCACTTTTTTTTAACTCTTGCTTCTGTTATTTTTTAGTACAGTTTTGCATTTGTATCCGCTTTAGTGGATTTGGCTGTTTGTTACACTTAATAATTTTATGGGTGTGTAGAATTTCATACAGCTTAGGGTCCTTATATAGTACTGGAAGGGTTTGGATAATAGTGCTATATGCTTCGTTGTTTCTGGGGTTGTATGTGAAAATATAAAGTAATATCTTTATAGTGGTGTGTTTTTTTGTTTGACCTCTCTTAGTGGTTGTATATCAATTCTTTTAGCATGTTTACCCCATCATCTATACGCGAAGCTGGGTAGTGTCTGTCGACGAATATGCTTTTAAGTTCTTGTAGTCTGAGTTCTCTGGTGTCTTTTTCCGACACTATAGTGCAGATTCTTCTCGCTAGATTGAATGGGATATTTATTTTAATATGTCTCGGATGGCATGAGCTAAATAATGAGTATTGCTTCGAGTTCGCAATTTTGTAAAATATGTTGGTTTCTATTTTTTAAAATTAGCTTTGTTGATTAGTATATCTACAAAAGTGAGTTGCTTTTTGTTATGTTCCATTACTTTTTTTTTATTAGAGTCTCTAGAAAACGGAGTTCCTTTTTGTTGTATTCCATTCCGAATTGTATATTTGTATTTATGCTATTGAGAAGTCATTTGAATTCCAAAAGTTTTGCCATGTTCTCATTCCATAGAATGAAACAGTCATCCAAGTATCTTTTCCAATTTTCCTTTACGTACTGGGAAAGGGGATTTCCGAGTTTTGTGAGTGACCTCTGATATACTATTAGTTCCAAATAGCCCATTGTCAGGTTTTCAAAACGGGGGCTGCGTTGGTTCCCATCGAAACTCCAAATTTCATTCAGTATACAGTGGTGTCAAAAATGAAGTGATTTTGCTGGAGAATAAATTTTAATGATTCAGTTATGATCTCTTTGCTAATATGTTCTGGTATTTCTTCTGGATATTTTTCCAGACAGAACTGAGTTGCTTCTAATCCATAATTATGGGGAGATATTAGTTTACAGGTTTACAATACCAAAGGAAACCATAAGTGTTTTTCCTTTACTCTTTTTGAGAGGTGGTTTAACATGTCTAAATCATCTCTAATGTAACATTTAATGTATTTTAGAAGTAGTTTCAAGAGGGTGTCAATTAAGTAACTCAGTCGGTGCGTTTCGCAGGATGGTCCGGCTATAATGAGCCTTAGTTTAAGGTCTCCTGGTGTTGGTATATGTTTGTATGACTTCCGTGATTTTTTAATTGCTTCATGAATTTTTTGAATTTTCGGTATGCCCTTACATTTAAAATTAGTTATGTAGTCTATTTCGTTGTGCGTCAGGCCTTTTCCGTGTAGTTGAACTAATGTCGAGAGACTTGTCATTATTCTTTGAGGATTGTAGTCTTCGATCTTTTCGTAGTAGTCTTCATTATTCAGCATGGATAATACTAGGTTATGTAGTAGCCTGTGTCCATCACTACTACCGCACTCCCTTTATCGGCTTCTTTAATTGTTAATTCCTCATCCTTTCAGTTAACCTCTTTCCGTTGGGTAGTGTTGAAGTTTGAGTTAATTTTTTATTCGTGCAAGGTTGGTCGGGAAACTTTTCAGCGTGGTTACAGATATATATATATATATATATATATATATATATATATTATATAATATATATATATATCGTGGCTGTTATGGCAAGAAGCTTGCTTCCCAACCATATGGTTCCCAGTTCAGTCCACTGCGTGGCACCTTGGTCAAGTGTATCTACTCTAGCCTCGGGCAGACCAAAGCCTTGAGTGAATTTGGTAGGAGGGAACTGGAAAAGCCCGTCCGTATATATGTGTGTGTGTGTGTGTCTGTGTGAGTGTGTATGTATATATATATATATATATATATATATATATATATATAGATAGATAGATAGATAGATAGATAGATAGATAGATAGATAGATAGATAGATAGATAGATAGATAGATAGATATAGATATAGATATATATGAATATAATTATTACAAATTTGGAATTTTACCAATAGAAACACAACTCCTATATCAGGATAACCTTATTCTATGGAATACACATAGAAGTTATATCCAATATAATAATAATAATAATAATGATGATGATAATAATAATAATAATAATAATAATAATAAAAATAATAATAATAATAATAATAACAATAATAATAATAATAATAATAATAAAATAATAATAATAATAATAACATAATAATAATAATAATAATAATAATAATAATAATAATAATAATAATAATAAAATAATATAGGTATTTACAAAACCTACTATAAAATAAAATAAAATTATTTGAAAAAATATTTGAGCAAATATATATAACTATCCTGTTATTAGTCTGTGGGGAAAGAAGATATTTTTAGTCAGCTTACACGTGTTTCTGCACTGGTGGGCTGTTTCTTTACGCCATACCTAATACATAATTCCACCAGTGCGTCCTCAGGCTATTTATCTTATTGTTATTATTACTAATGGATCAAAATTAAAAATACGTATTATAAGTCATATTAAATAGGAAAATAAAAATATGAAGAAAAATATAATAAAAATATATAAATTCCAAATATATTTTTTTTAAATTAAAAAAAATTTTAATTAAAAAATTTTTTTTAATTGAACACCTAAAATTACAATACCGGTATATATATAGAAAATTCTAAACCTAATGAAACCTTCAACGACTATACTATAAACAAATCAAATCCTACAACCTATCTATATAAATATTACGGTAATTAATAATTTAGTGTAAGATTTACCCCTATCTATACAAGTATGAATTACCATATTTTATGTAATAGTATTTAAAAATAGTATTTAGTTAATAGTATTAAAAAGATTTAGTAAAAACTACTATATTCGTTATAGATTTATTGAATAAAACTAGTAAAAAAAATCTAGTAAAACAATTAACAAAGAATACTTATCGACATAATGTTTACTCCTTCTCGTTCCTGTGTAAACGGCTGCTCCCTCTGTGAATATATGAATATATTTGGTGTGTGTGTGTGTGTGTGTGTGGTGTGTGTGTGTGTGTGTGTGTGCGTGTGCCAGTGTTTGTTCCTCGCCATCACTTAACAATTGATGCTGGTGTGTTTATGTCACTGTAACTTGGTGGATAGAATAAGTACTTGGCTTACAAAGAATAAGCCTTGGGGTCAATTTCTTCGACTAATAACCCTTCAAGGCTGTGCTCCAGAATGGCCGAGTCAACATGTAAAAAGAATAAAAAGAAAATATTTATAGGGTGCAATAAATAAACTGTCGTCTAGATTACGCAAAAATGTAAATAATACTGACATCTCATTTTAACAGATATATCTACCAAAATTACATTAAAATATTTTGGAATACTAAAGAGTAAATTAATTCAATGAAATCACCATTGACTTGAGCCACAGCCACCAGATGACTTTGGAATATCCTGCAACTCTTCTGGGTGGTTTCCTTGTTTAAGTTGGTGAGCGCTACCATAACCCTTGCCTTCAGTTTATCTTTGGTGTTACAAGGAGTTTTGTTGGTCTCTCGCTCAACTGCACCCTGCATCAAGGGGTTTGAAGTCTGGGAATTTATAAAATTTGATCTATTCGTGGACGAATTTTTTTTTTTTTATGCTACGGTGAACAGGAGACCTGTGTGAAGCAATATTCTGGAGGATTACCTGTGGATTATTTGTGGATTACCTGTGGACCCGGCTTACCTAAGTGGCGGAATTGTGTTGCCGTGCTGGAACTGTCTTCGTTCTTTATTCTGCTTTCTCTTTCTGTTCTTTCTTTGTGTTTCTTTGGACTTTTATTTGAATATTTTGAACTTTTTTTGAACATTTTCCTGTGTTTTTTTTTTGTTTTTTTCAAAGCATGGCAAAATATAAAAAAGCACTGTCTTGGAGTGGGAAATTTTGCCCCCCTCCCCCCCAAGCAGTGGGTAAAGGACCTTAATGAGAGAACGGTGGTGTTGAGGACATATTCCAAGTCCCTCGACACCATCACTGTGTTCTCTCAAGTAGATATTGAGGAGTTCGCAGAATACCTGCCAACCATCAAGTTTATTGCGAGGGGTGTCAAATATGCAAGTGTGGTTGCTATTTGATACCCCTGAGGAGGCTCGCATTTTTGCGAGCCAGCCCTTGAAAGGGGAGAAAATTCTGTTTCTGCCCACATATCGTGGGAGGAAATTGACAAGAGCTTGGGTGTGTGGGCTGCCACTCGGAATTGAGCCCGAGTGGGTAGAGGACACTAATCGACGGGTCTGGGTGGAAGCGGAGCTAAGCTCTTGAATGTTAAAATGATGCCTGCGGCTGATTGGTTGGGGTCAAAAGCAGTTTTGACCCTATGGACCTAATCAGCTGATGATCTGGTGTTCCCAGATTTTTTTAGAATGGCCGGATCCAGGTATCCGGTGGTTCTTGAGAGGCGCCCCCTCCCCACCAAATGTCATCAGTGCCTGGAGCCTGGCCACATTAAGAAGAACTGTCCCAAAGACCAGAGCAGGGTCCTGGAGCAATTAGTTGTGGAAGAACCCCCTCTTCCTCCGGGAGGAGAGAGTAACCTCCCCCGAAAAAAGGGGAGAAAAAGGAAGAAGAGGATCAACAATTATTGTTCTCCGAGGGATCCCGAGGTTGTGGGAGGAAGCAAGGTTCCTGCAGTTATGGCGACGGAGCCAACCCCTCCCGCACCAAAGATAAAAAAAGAAAAAGAGAAAAAAGAATGGGACAGTGCCTCTTCGGTGGGAATCATGCCACCTACAGAGGAAGTTGTAACCTCGTCGGTTGTGCCACCGGCAGAGAAAGAGACACCGTTGGCAGGAATTGTGCCGCCAGAGGTGGAGGGGTAGAAAAGGTGGTGGAAAAACACTATAAGGGAATACATTTAACTTTCAACCGGAACCCGAATGGCCTCCGCAGATAGCTGTGGAGGCCATAACGTTGCCCGTGATACGTAGGCTGGAGGGACTCAAAGAGGAATATCGCTTGTGGCCAGGCAACGCCGACTCAGAGCCCGCCTTGGTTTTAAACGATGCGTGGGTAATAGCGGAGTATACGAGCACAAGCGATATTGGGGAGGAAAATTGACAAGAGGTTGAAAAGCCTCAGTGTTATAACGTTTAATTGTGTAAGAGGCTCAACGCCTCAATTTGTAAATGGACTATTAAGTCCAAAAATTGTAAAAACGGAAGTAAGCGGTTCAATACCTCGTTTGTTTTTTGTGGTGAAAAAATGTTTTAGAGAAGCAAAAAATCGGCAGGCGTTTTTTGTGTTCTCCCATTAATATAATTTTATTTCATCATTCATCTCATCAATGTTTCTGTCCAGCCTACTCTGTATCATGTCTTTATGGCAATTTAAAAAAAAAATAAAAAAATAAAGTAGCTTGCTTACCAACCACATGGTTCCGGGTTCAGTCCCAATGCGTGGCACCTTGGGCAAGTGTCTTCTACTATAGCTCAGGCAGACCAAAGCCTTGTTAGTGGATTTGGCAGACGGAAAACTGAAAGAAGCCTGTCGTATAATGTATGTATGTATATATATATATATATATATATATATATATATGTTTGTGTGTCTTTGTTTGTCCCCCCCCAACATCGCTTGACAACCGATGCTGGTGTGTTTACGTCCTCGTAACCTGGCGTTTCGGCGAGAGAGACCGACAGAATAAGTACTAGGCTTACAAAGGATAACTAAAAGTGGTGCTCCAGCATGGCCGCAGTCAAATGACTGAAACAAATAAAAGAATAAGAGAATATGTAGCGATAACAAATGTATAACAATGTGTATCAATATGAATAACAACAAATTTACGGAAGTGACGTGTCGATAGACGACCAACAACAACAACAATAATAATTAATTAATTAATTATTAGTAATAAATATATTTATTACTAAAGATTAATAACTTTAATTATAATAGCTTTAATAATCTTAATATTAATTATAAATCAGACTTTATTGCCCTTCACTGCTAATATTTCATCGCTAATATTAATGAACTGTCCCAAGGACCAGAGCCGGGTCCTAGAGCAATTAGTTGTGGAAGAACCCCCAAGGACCAGAGCAGATTAGAAAATATCAGTAAGCTTTTTAATTCTTCCTTCTTATTTTTTTTATTCATTATTTAGCGACGCAGTTTAACTATTTGTGGTCATTTTTTAAAAAATATGGTTAATTCCTCGATAAAATTCCTCGATAAAATTTTCTTTTCTTTCTTGCCTGAGCCAATATTATTTCCCAGATAATCTTTAATGAAATGCATTTTAAACAAATTTTAGTTAAATATCTCCCAGGCGCAGGAGTGGCTGTGTGGTAAGTAGCTTGCTTACCAACCACATGGTTCCGGGTTCAATCCCCATTGCGTGTGGCACCTTTGGGGCAAGCGTCTTCTACTATAGCCTCGGGCAGACCAAAGCCTTGTGAGTGGATTTGGTAGGAGGGAACTGAAAGAAGCCCGTCGTATATATATGTATATATATTATATATGTTATATATATGTATATATATATATATTTATATATGT
>NW_021835037.1:27500-46686 GCF_006345805.1 Octopus sinensis | reverse complement strand
AAAAATGAATTATGTTCTGTATCACCGTGATTTCACATACAACTTGCGTCTAATGATCGTCAGCAGAACTGATTCTGAATACATCATAAATAAACCAACCCTATGTAGCGAAGACGAACAGACAACTGTTCACTCCGGCCAAGCACATGGAATGTTCATAAATCATATATCCGGTAAATGGCGGGCTTTATACGAACTGCATGTCGGGTAATGAAAAGTATTTCGGAATAAGTTTAACAATTAAGGATAATCTCTTAATAAGGGATCTTAACAAGAAATTATCGGGTAGCTAGCGTGAAAACCTCATAAAAGAAAAGAATCCGAAAATAATTTTTTTTTTTTTCTTTTGAACAAATTAATTATATCTATATTGTATAAAGGGCATTATTACACATAAATGCCTCACACTAGGAGGGACAAAGTCATTACTACCAAAAATTATACTAATCAATTATACTAATCAAATATATATATATATATATATATATGTATGCATGTATGTGTATGTATGTGTGTGTGTGTTTGTGTGTGTGTGCCTGCTTAGTTCTGTGCCTGCGTGTAAGTGCTTGCCTCTGTTGTGCTCTCATCTGGTCGCCCCTCCCCCTCCACTGCATATTGACAATAGTCCTGCTTTTGTACAGATATAGATTTTGCTGCTGCTAACTCATAAAACAACATCAATATGTGGGAAAATAATAACACTCTGTCTATTGAGACTAGGATGGCGATGGAGGAGGGGGTAGGTGTCTTAGTGATGGGGGAAGTGAAGGCGGTGGGGATTGTCATGGTAATGGTAGCCATTTTGCTGTTGGGGAAGGTAGTTGTAAAATTGTTGTCGATTTTAGTGGTGTTGGTCGTTGAAGTTTTGATGTTGATGTTGATGCTAGTGAGGTGTCGTCGAAGTCAATAGGGACGATTGTAGTTGCTTTTGTAAAGCTAATGGTGTTGATAGTGTTGCTATGTTGGTCGTTCATAAAGCGGCGAGATTGCTGAATCGTTAGCACACCGGATAAAATGATTAGCAGCATTTGGTCCGTCTCCATGTCAGAGTTCGAACTACACTGGTGTCAGCTTTGCCTTTCACGCTTCTCGGGGTTGGTAAAATACGTACAGGTTGATCACTGGGGTCGATGTAATCGACTTACAACCCACCCTTGAAATTTCTGGCTTTCTACCAAAATTTGAAACTGATATATTATTTGTTGTGATGATGGTGACTCTGCAAGCAGTTGTGGCGGTGTGTTGGCTGTAGCTATGGTGGTGTTCCTAATACTGTTGGTGGCGATCGTCCTAACAGAACGTCAAGAAAATCCACTTACAAGCGTTTGGTCGGCCCGAGGCATGAGACACTATCCTAAGGTGCCACGCAGTGTGACTGAACCGGGAAACATGAGGTCGGGATGCAAAATTTATACAAATCTAAATTTATTCCTAGAAATATATTCAACAACATGACCCAAAGAATCTTGACAATGCCTTACGATAGATCCTTGATCCATAGATTCTATGCAACGTTACACTGGCCTCTATTCGTTTGAAAGAAGTCATCATTAACAACAAGAACACACAACCTTTTAGGAGGAAGTGTTGCAAAACAACATGTGGTATAATCGACCTCATTTGATAGATCTAATTGAATATAGGCAAAACCCTATCGCGTCTTGTAAGAACTAATTCTCTTCCCGGACATAAGAAGAGGAAAATATTTGTTAAATTTTCGCTGCCAAAAACAAGACAAAACTCTGTCTTACTCAAAACTTTGGTGCCGAGTAAAGACGAATTTAATATCACCATAGGAGAGCCAACAGAGTGCGGAAAATCTAAACTACTCGGGAAAACAGTTATATGCAGCCATTTTAAAGTTTGCTCAACGAAAACATTATATAATATATAAGTATGACGAGAACCGATTTAGAAAATGGTTTCATCTACGTAATTAGACATTTAGACTTTACACAGAGTTGAGTCAAAACTAGTAACATGCGTCTGCTTTCTGAAGCCTAAGAATGCACGGCATATTATTAAATAGAGACTTCGAGATAAAGTATCAATTTATAACTAATGATACTCTTTGAACGGTCTTTCTTCTGAAACATCAAAACCAAAACAGGCGCAGAAAATTCATCTCGGCATTAAATACTTCAAAACATTAATTGCTTGAAAAGTTTGATGAGATCTGAAAAGGAGTGACATGGAACCACAGCTGATGGTATTTCTACTGTTAATTTTAGTTTTCGTTTTCCGTTCAAATAGGACTTCCCGTTAAATTAGTAATGAACTTGAAGTGATCTGATTTCGAAAATAAATTAGTAGGAACCAACAGAGTGACATTAATGATATCTCAATAAGGAAAACATAAAATCTTAATTCAACCCGTGTTTCCTATTTCTGGTTTTCTATTAACAAATGTGACTTTGTGTTCAATTAGTAATAGTTCATTTAGAGAGATTTCTTTTCTGTAAATACTGAACTTACCAACTGAATCTCTCATTCGCACTACACATATGCATCGATCTGTTTCTACATCTAAGCACACAACCGTCACATTTATATACATTCATATACACACATTAGGCAGATCAATAAAACACTAACTTCTGAAAAAAATATATATATGTATGTGTATATATATATATATATATATATATATATATATATATATATATATATATATATATATATATATATGTATGTATATATATGTATATATATATAAATATATATATATGTATGTATGTTATATATATATATATATATATATATATATTATATATATATCTATATAGATATATATATATATCTATATATGTATATGTATATATATATATATATGTGAGAGGGAGAGAAAGAGAGCTATAAAAAATGTATATATATACATATATATTTATATATATATATATGTGCGGTGTGTGTGGTGTGTGTGTGTGTGTGTGTGTGTGATGCACGCTTACTAATTCAAATGGTTAAGTATATATATATAAAATGAAGAAATATTGATGAACAAGAATTGACTTACATCATCCCTCAGACAGTTATTTTAACCTCTAACCCAGCTAGCCTTATGTATACATATATATATGTATATATATAAATGTTTGAATTAATAAGCTCATATCACCTTATGCACCTTATGCACATGAGTTTTTAAAAGGGGTCAAAATTCAGGGTGACAGACAGTGGTGATGCACGTATAATGGCAGTTTTAAATGAACGAGCAGCAATTAAAACAGCGTGAAATAAATAAGAAATCAACGAGCAAGCATCCATCTTTTTTTTTTTACTTTAGCAGCGACACAATAAAATGGATTATTTCCTGTGAGGTGAAAGAGTGAACCCATGCCAGTTGTGGCAGTAGTTCAGAAATAATATCAAGTTTATATAAAGAAAGAGTGTTACAATTTGAATTTCAGTAAAGTCTTACATATTTTAACTGTTCCATTTACAGATTATATTTGAAATATGCGTGTTAGCGGAATGATTTCTTCCTCTGAAAAACTGGAGTTATTTCACATTATCACTTACAGACTTGATCGTGAAATAGAGTGAACCAATTATTATAATATGGAGGTAGAAGTTGGAGACGTTGCCCATAGATATACATGTGTGTGTGTGTGTGTGTGTGTATGTGTGTGGTGTGTGTGTGTGTGTGTGTGTGTGTGTGTGTGTGTGTGTCGGTGTGTGTGTACGACGGTCTCCCCCGTCGGTGACAACCTGCACAAATGTGACCATATGTTAGTATCAATCATTAGCTCACTCACTTCTTCAAAGCGACGTTGTCTGAACAGATGCACTGTGTAGCAGGTGACAAGTGTCAAAGTGATCACAGATAAAGTGCTTTGGCCAAGAGTACCATCTGATCTGGAAATTGAGATTACGATCCAGCGATCGTGAGTACAGCGCCCCTAACGACGAAGCCAAGCGCCCTCATACATACATGCTATGAAAAAAAAATATATATATATTATTTTGCAAAATGATATTCCGAGTCCTCTACGACGAAAAGACATGATGTCCACATATAGTAAGGCTGGGATCATAGGGCTTGCTTAGTTCCATTTCAGCCGGCTTCCGAACCCGAACAACTAGTAGCGCCACCACTGTCCCTATTAATCCGCATAAATAGGCATACCTCGTATACCATTGTCTCTTCAGTTATCCACCTACAACGCCAACAGAGCCAATCACAACCACAATCATCACTACCTACAACAACACCTCCATCCCCCACCACCACCAACACAGCTCCATCAAATATGGCTCCCACTTCCACCAGTCAGATGAGTAACTTTCATTTAAAAAAAAAAGTGTCCGTTCCCCAACTTCCGGTTAAGCCTGATGGTTTCGACGAGAGATAAAAAAAGGATAAATAAATAGGGAACAAAAGTACGTTTAAAGCATTCCGGAATAAGAGTTGTGAAGTAACCGAAGAGGCATTGAGGAGAACCGGAAGTAAATCATAAAACTGTCAACATATTGTTTATGTTCTGATTTTGCACGTTTATATTTGTTTGTTTTTTATCTTAACTTTTTATGACGCTGGTTTCGGTTGGGTAATGTTTCGGGGTTGGGAAATTTATGGTGGTTTCCTTTTTTTATGTAATGTTCGTATATTTTGTGGGTCGTTTTCGTTTCTGTGCGTGTGTGCTTACGTGTATACATGCATACATGCTTGCATGCATACACATATATTTACAAACACATATATTCATACATACATACATACATACATACATACGTACATACATACATACATACATACATACATACGTACATACATACGTACATACATACATACATACGTACAATCATATGTATACAGCGGTACACACACAGATGTGATTTGCTATACGTCAAAGCTTGTGTATATATCAAGATATATGTGTGTATATATACATATATATATATATTATATATATATATATATATATATATATATATATATATATATATATATATATATATTAATATATATATATATATAGCTAGGTAGATAGATAAATAAATAGATATGTAGACTCAAGCATATATATATATATATATATATATATGTGTATATATGTATATATATTATATATATGTTTGTGTGTGTGTGTGTGTGTGCTTAGAGGCGTATGTATTAAATGCGTTTGTGTCTGTATGCATCGTTTTATTTGTCTCTGTAATGAATAGCCGGATTAGGTGTGTGTATATTGCTCTGACTTGATAATTCGGTTTAAAGTAACCGAGAAAATAGGCAGCAATTAAACTAGAAACGAAGCTCGATCTGATCACCAAACACACTTCTCGAAAGAGTAAATGAATAAACGAATGTAGCTACGTAGAAATGTCACAGATACATGTATATATATATATATATATATATATATATATACTTTATTTTAAGCAGCAGAAAATTCAACAAAATCTGTTACTCTGAGTTTCTCGTTGCCGTTCATCAGACAGTTCTTGCTAGAATGGAACATATATATTAATTCAATCTATACTCTTACAAACGCTACACCTTTAAAAGAAATGGACTTGTTTGATTGGCCCTTTAGAAAAAAACGGTCAATCTTCGAGCGATAAACAAAAAGGTCAAAATATATGTATATATATATAAAAAACTTATAAAAATTATAAAATCCGAGGAAAATACCGAGGAAAAAACCTGTTGCCGTTAATGAAGACAGTACAAATTAATGCATAGAAATTAAACCTGTTATAAATACTGCAATACATATTTATATTAAAATCCACATATATATATCAACATACACAAAAGGATGCGCGTAAACGCCATACATACATATACAGACGTATGAATATGAATCTAAATTATACACATAAAAGCATGTGTACATATATTCACGCAAAACGTCTCGCACGCAAGCTAAAATTCATCTATGTAGCAATTCTCATATACTGAGCAAGGAGGGGGAACGAAAGAAAGGGAAAGAGAGAAAAAGGAAGAAGTGAATTAATGAACTTATGTAGGCACAAGGCTAAATTTAAAATGTCGAATATAAATATACCATATGGATAGAGTATATATTTTGTATTTTGATTTTTTGATTTTGATTTTGACTCTTGAGCGCTGCAACGGACCTTATAGCAAAGTCTTATTGTTTCTACATATATATTAGGAAAAACCTACAAACTTTGTTTTCATGTTATTGTATTGCATAAGATTACCTTGATTATTTATATTACCTTGATTATTTATAAATGACCCAAAATAGGATGTTATATTTTATTTTATAGGTCTTTCGTATATATTTTTATTAATGCCACCGAATTTTTAAAAGCAATGTTTTTTTTATATAAAAAAGCAATGTTGTCAATTTAGAATGTTTATATAAGTTTGTGTATAGCAAAGCATATGTATTTGTAAGCATACGTATCTGTGTATGTGTAAGTGAAAGTTGCTTGTGCTTAAGCACGCATACACACGACGGTATGTATATGTATCGATTCAAACTTGTGTATGTATACTGGCCTCTATAGATGCCAAATAACATCGCTACAAAATTTTTTCCCCACCCCTCCTTCGTTCCTTTTTCTCTTTCCCTTTCTTTCGTTCCCCCTCCTGCTCAGTATATGAGAATTGCTACATAGATGAATTTTAGCTTGCGTGCGAGACGTTTTGCGTGTGAATATATGTACACATGCTTTTATGTGTATAATTTAGATTCATATTCATACGTCTGTATATGTATGTATGGCGTTTACGCGCATCCTTTTGTGTATGTTGATATATATGTGGATTTTAATATAAATATGTATTGCATGCAGTATTATAACAGGTTTAATTTCTATGCATTAATTTGTACTGTCTTCATTAACGGCAACAGGTTTTTTCCTCGGTATTTTCCTCGGATTTTATAATTTTTATAAGTTTTTATATATATATACATATATTTTTGACCTTTTTGTTTATCGCTCGAAGATTGACCGTTTTTTCTAAAGGGCCAATCAAACAAGTCCATTTCTTTTTAAAGGTGTAGCGTTTGTAGAGTATAGATTGAATTAATATATATGTTCCATTCTAGCAAGAACTGTCTGATGAACGGCAACGAGAAACTCAGAGTAACAGATTTTGTTGAATTTTCTGCTGCTTAAAATAAAGCATATTACTCTACCACTGGTATTGAGTACTCTTTTTTCCACCTTGTTTCACATTTATGTGTTACTCCGGTCTAACCGCTCCTTGTAAAAGTTTGAGCGACTCTGCACAAGTAGAAGAACAAACAGCTGAAAAAGATGGAACTTTACCCGCTGGATTTTTCTCAAAAAATATACCTATCCCTGCACAGAAAACAAATATCAAAGGTCTTATAGAGAAAACAGAAGAGTTATTAGAAGACTGAGATGGAAAGCCTTCTTCTTTGAATAAACAGAAAATAGAAGGTAACAAATATGGATTTAAATCTCCAGAAACCCACCACCGATTCCGGAATTAGAAGCCTTCGAGAAAGACCTTTTCGAGCTTATTAGGAAAATTAAATTCCGCAAATTTACCAACCATTGCAAAAAAACATGAGAGAGAAAAATAAGGAAATTAACGGCTCGAATAAGATCTTCGTTATTCTGACAAGACAAGGAACTTATATGCACTTGATAAGGACGTTTATAAACGCCTGATTTCGAATAGTGTCACGGACAGTACAAAAAAGACAACACGAATATATACAAAGAGGTGAACTTAGAAGCAAGAGGAATAGCTAACGATCTTAAGATTAGCGATAGGATTGAATACCTTTCACCACGACCAGCTTTTATTACTCTGAAAGACCATAAAGACAATTTTAGTAGAAACCCCAAATGTAGATTGATAATCCGGCTAAAACTGAGATAGGAATTATTAGCAAAAATATTTTAGACCGTATTTTAGTTAAATTAGATAGTGAAGTAGACTTGAGAATTTGGAAGAATAGTAAGTCAGTTATAGAGTGGTTTAAAGGTATTAGCTATAAGAATAATTGTAGTTTCACACAATTCGACATTATTGACTTTTACCCGTCGATATCTAGGACGTTGCTCCTAAGGGCATTGGACTTCGCCAAGCAGTATGTCAACATCGATAGCTCGGAAATTGAAATTATTATGCATGCGAGGAAATCGCTTCTGTTTTTCGAGGATTCCACCTGGATTAAGAAGACTGAGGATTCTCTTTTCGATGTACCGATGGGGGCATACGACGGGGCTGAATTATGTATGCTCATAGGAGCCTTTATTCTCCATAATCTAAAAATAGAATTCCCATTTATAGATGCAGTCTATATAGGGATGACGGCCTTATAGCAACGCATAATCTAAACGGCCATGAATCAGATAGACTTAGGAAGGACCTTATAGCTTCTTTCAAAGGATGGGCTTACGGATTACGATAGATACTAACCTGAATAGTGTAGATTTTTTAGACGTAAATTTTAATGTAAGATCGGATAGATTTAAACCTTTCCGTAAGCCCAATGAAAAGCTATCGTATATTAGCAAAGATTCGAACCATCCACCAGTTATCCTTAGCAACTTAGTCAGCAATGTAGGTAGAAGAATATCTTCAATTTCTTCGGACGAGGCAGCATTCCATAATGCTGCACCTTATTACGATAGCGCATTAAAGAATAGTGGATTCTCGGAGAAGATCCAGTTCAACCAGCTTAATGCTAATAATAATGCTGCACGAAGAACTAGGACTAGGAAAGTTTTGTGGTTCAACCCGGCTTTCAATTTGGCCGTAAAGACTAATATAGGTAAGGAATTTTTGAGATTAGTCTCTAAGCATTTTAGGCAGGGTCATAAATTCTACAGAATATTTAATAGAAGAACCCTGAAGGTTAGCTATTCTTGTTGCAGAAATTTCGCCTCTTACATTAGCCAACATAATAGGAAGCTAATTGAGATTAGACATGGTGCCGAGCCCATTAAGAAATGTAATTAAAAAACAAAGCTCCTGTCCGTTAGAAGGGAAATGTCTAGTGAAAGGAGTAGTTTATAGAGCCAAGGTGCAAGTGGAAGGCTCATCAGAATACAAGACATACACAGGGGCTTCAGAAAATTCATTTAAAACAAGATTTTATTCTCATAAGAATTCTTTTAAATACCCAGAGAATAGAAAGAAAACAACCAGCCTAGCAAAATATGTCTGGGAACTAAAAGAAAAGGAAGCCCCACCTTTCAACGTGACATGGAGCATTCTGGACAGGGCGGCACCATACAGGCATGGAGCTTACAAATATAATTTCAAGTGCAAGCTTTGCTTATTAGAAAAAATGCATATATTATTCAAAGACAATAATTCTTTGAATCAAAGAAGTGAATTAATGAACTTATGTAGGCACAAGGCTAAATTTAAAATGTCGAATATAAATATACCATATGGATAGAGTATATATTTTGTATTTTGATTTTTTGATTTTGATTTTGACTCTTGAGCGCTGCAACGGACCTTATAGCAAAGTCTTATTGTTTCTACATATATATTAGGAAAAACCTACAAACTTTGTTTTCATGTTATTGTATTGCATAAGATTACCTTGATTATTTATATTACCTTGATTATTTATAAATGACCCAAAATAGGATGTTATATTTTATTTTATAGGTCTTTCGTATATATTTTTATTAATGCACCGAATTTTTAAAAGCAATGTTTTTTTTATATAAAAAAAGCAATGTTGTCAAATTTAGAATGTTTATATAAGTTTGTGTATAGCAAAGCATATGTATTTGTAAGCATACGTATCTGTGTATGTGTAAGTGAAAGTATGCTTGTGCTTAAGCACGCATACACACGACGGTATGTATATGTATCGATTCAAACTTGTGTATGTATACTGGCCTCTATAGATGCCAAATAACATCGCTAACAAATTTTTTTCCCCACCCCTCCTTCGTTCCTTTTTCTCTCTTCCCCTTTCTTTCGTTCCCCCTCCTTGCTCAGTATATGAGAATTGCTACATAGATGAATTTTAGCTTGCTGCGAGACGTTTTGCGTGAATAATGTACACATGCTTTTATGTGTATAATTTAGATTCATATTCATACGTCTGTATATGATGTATGGCGTTTACGCGCCATCCTTTTGTGTATGTTGATATATATATGTTGGATTTTAATATAAATATGTATTGCAGTATTTTAACAGGTTAATTCTATGCATTAATTTGTACTGTCTTCATTAACGGCAACAGTTTTTTTCCTCGGTATTTTCCTCGGATTTTATAATTTTTATAAGTTTTTTTATATATATATATTTTTGACCTTTTTGTTTATCGCTCGAGATTGGACCGTTTTTTCTAAAGGGCCAATCAACCAAGTCCATTTCTTTTTAAAGGTGTAGCGTTTGTAAGAGTATAGATTGAATTAATATATATGTTCCATTCTAGCAAGAACTGTCTGATGAACGGCGCACGAGAAACTCAGAGTAACAGATTTTGTTGAATTTTCTGCTGCTTAAAATAAAGCATATTACTCTACCACTGGTATTTGAGTACTCTTTTTTCCACCTTGTTTCACATTTATGTGTTTACTCCGGTCTACCCCGCTCCTTGTAAAAGTTTGAGCGACTCTGCACAAGTAGGAAGAACAAACAGCTGAAAAAGATGGAACTTTACCCGCTGGATTTTTCTCAGAAAAATATACCTATCCCTGCACAGAAACAATATATCAAAGGTCTTATAGAGAAAACAGAAGAGTTTATTAGAAGACTGAGATGGAAAGCCTTCTTCTTTGATAATAAACAGAAAATAGAAGGTAACAAATATGGATTTAAATCTCCAGAAAACCCACCACCGATTCCGGAATTAGAAGCCTTCGAGAAAGACCTTTTCGAGCTTATTAGGAAAATTAAATTCCGCAAATTTACCAACCAATTGCAAAAAAACATGAGAGAAAAAATAAGGAAATTAACGGCTCGAATAAGATCTTCGTTAATTCTGACAAGACAAGGAACTTATATGCACTTGATAAGGACGTTTATAAACGCCTGATTTCGAATAGTGTCACGGACACGTACAAAAAAGACAACACGAATATATACAAAGAGGTGAACTTAGAAGCAAGAGGAATAGCTAACGATCTTAAGATTAGCGATAGGATTGAATACCTTTCACCACGACCAGCTTTTATTACTCTGAAAGACCATAAAGACAATTTTAGTAGAAACCCCAAATGTAGATTGATAAATCCGGCTAAAACTGAGATAGGAATTATTAGCAAAAATATTTTAGACCGTATTTTAGTTAAATTAGATAGTGAAGTAGACTTGAGAATTTGGAAGAATAGTAAGTCAGTTATAGAGTGGTTTAAAGGTATTAGCTATAAGAATAATTGTAGTTTCACACAATTCGACATTATTGACTTTTACCCGTCGATATCTAGGACGTTGCTCCTAAGGGCATTGGACTTCGCCAAGCAGTATGTCAACATCGATAGCTCGGAAATTGAAATTATTATGCATGCGAGGAAATCGCTTCTGTTTTTCGAGGATTCCACCTGGATTAAGAAGACTGAGGATTCTCTTTTCGATGTACCGATGGGGGCATACGACGGGGCTGAATTATGTATGCTCATAGGAGCCTTTATTCTCCATAATCTAAAAATAGAATTCCCATTTATAGATGCAGGTCTATATAGGGATGACGGCCTTATAGCCACGCATAATCTAAACGGCCATGAATCAGATAGACTTAGGAAGGACCTTATAGCTTTCTTTCAAAGGATGGGCTTACGGATTACGATAGATACTAACCTGAATAGTGTAGATTTTTTAGACGTAATTTTAATGTAAGATCGGATAGATTTAAACCTTTCCGTAAGCCCAATGAAAAGCTATCGTATATTAGCAAAGATTCGAACCATCCACCAGTTATCCTTAGCAACTTAGTCAGCAATGTAGGTAGAAGAATATCTTCAATTTCTTCGGACGAGGCAGCATTCCATAATGCTGCACCTTATTACGATAGCGCATTAAAGAATAGTGGATTCTCGGAGAAGATCCAGTTCAACCAGCTTAATGCTAATAATAATGCTGCACGAAGAACTAGGACTAGGAAAGTTTTGTGGTTCAACCCGGCTTTCAATTTGGCCGTAAAGACTAATATAGGTAAGGAATTTTTGAGATTAGTCTCTAAGCATTTTAGGCAGGGTCATAAATTCTACAGAATATTTAATAGAAGAACCCTGAAGGTTAGCTATTCTTGTTGCAGAAATTTCGCCTCTTACATTAGCCAACATAATAGGAAGCTAATTGAGATTAGACATGGTGCCGAGCCCATTAAGAAATGTAATTGCAAAAACGAAAGCTCCTGTCCGTTAGAAGGGAAATGTCTAGTGAAAGGAGTAGTTTATAGAGCCAAGGTGCAAGTGGAAGGCTCATCAGAATACAAGACATACACAGGGGCTTCAGAAAATTCATTTAAAACAAGATTTTATTCTCATAAGAATTCTTTTAAATACCCAGAGAATAGAAAGAAAACCAGCCTAGCAAAATATGTCTGGGAACTAAAAGAAAAGGAAGCCCCACCTTTCAACGTGACATGGAGCATTCTGGACAGGGCGGCACCATACAGGCATGGAGCTTACAAATATAATTTCAAGTGCAAGCTTTGCTTATTAGAAAAAATGCATATATTATTCAAAGACAATAATTCTTTGAATCAAAGAAGTGAATTAATGAACTTATGTAGGCACAAGGCTAAATTTAAAATGTCGAATATAAATATACCATATGGATAGAGTATATATTTTGTATTTTGATTTTTTGATTTTGATTTTGACTCTTGAGCGCTGCAACGGACCTATAGCAAAGTCTTATTGTTTCTACATATATATTAGGAAAAACCTACAAACTTGGTTTCATGTTATTGTATTGCATAAGATTACCTTGATTATTTATATTACCTTGATTATTTATAAATGACCCAAAATAGGATGTTATATTTTATTTTATAGGTCTTTCGTATATATTTTTATTAATGCACCGAATTTTTAAAAGCAATGTTTTTATATAAAAAAGCAATGTTGTCAAATTTAGAATGTTTATATAAGTTTGTGTATAGCAAAGCATATGTATTTGTAAGCATACGTATCTGTGTATGTGTAAGTGAAAGTATGCTTGTGCTTAAGCACGCATACACACGACGGTATGTATATGTATCGATTCAAACTTGTGTATGTATACTGGCCTCTATAGATGCCAAATAACATCGCTACAAATTTTTTTCCCCACCCCTCCTTCGTTCCTTTTTCTCTCTTTCCCTTTCTTTCGTTCCCCCTCCTTGCTCAGTATATGAGAATTGCTACATAGATGAATTTTAGCTTGCGTGCGAGACGTTTTGCGTGAATATATGTACACATGCTTTTATGTGTATAATTTAGATTCATATTCATACGTCTGTATATGTATGTATGGCGTTTACGCGCATCCTTTTGTGTATGTTGATATATATATGTGGATTTTAATATAAATATGTATTGCAGTATTTATAACAGGTTTAATTTCTATGCATTAATTTGTACTGTCTTCATTAACGGCAACAGGTTTTTTCCTCGGTATTTTCCTCGGATTTTATAATTTTTATAAGTTTTTATATATATATACATATATTTTTGACCTTTTTGTTTATCGCTCGAAGATTGACCGTTTTTTTAAAGGGCCAATCAAACAAGTCCATTTCTTTTAAAGGTGTAGCGTTTGTAAGAGTATAGATTGAATTAATATATATGTTCCATTCTAGCAAGAACTGTCTGATGAACGGCAACGAGAAACTCAGAGTAACAGATTTTGTTGAATTTTCTGCTGCTTAAAATAAAGCATATTACTCTACCACTGGTATTTGAGTACTCTTTTTTCCACCTTGTTTCACATTTATGTGTTTACTCCGGTATATATATATATATATATATATATATATATATATATATATATTTGTATGTGTATCTACATGTGTGTGTGTATATCTACGTTTGTATGTGTTCACACATATATATTTAATTGTATGTATATATCTATTAATATGTAGCAGAAGCGAAAGAGTGACTCATGGGCCGACAGTTTCGTGTGTGGCACTTTAATTATATTTCTCTGTATATATGCTTACACGCATGCATGTGAAATGTGTTTGCGTATTTCTGATACGTACGCGGCCTGTGTGTGAGTGTGTATGTGTGTGTGTGTGTGTGTGTGTGTGTGTGTGTGGTGTGTGTGTGTGTGTGTGTGTGTCTTTGTGCGTATATGTGGTTATGTGTGTGTTAGTGTATGTGTGGTGAGGAGTGAGGATCACACTGTATGTGTACTTAATATTAGATTTTTACCGAGCAGCAGGTTGTGAGAGATTAAATTTCGTTATCTGAAACTCTTAATACGCCCTTGATCCACACATGTTTAACAATTTCATCTTCTCTCCTTAAAGGTACTTCTTTCAAGGGAACACTCGTAATAATTGGCACCAGATTCTCTATGATTGTATCTCTTTTCATTTCAATTATCATTTAACCTCAGGTATTTCTTCAATTGAAGATCCAAGATCAAAAGCGCTTCCGCCTTTGCTTAGAATTCTTTCTTCAATCACAGTGTAACGAGAAATCTAGATTAAACTATAAGAAAGAATAAGAGGTTATTTCAGTAAAAAGCGAAACGAGAGCGTCAGTTCTTGCTCGTTAGATGTTCCACATATTACAATTGTTAAAATCCATGGAGTATAAAAGGAAGTTCCTTGCTTCATTTTCTAAGTGTTAGATATTCTCTGGGATTATTTTCTGTAAAATCGTCATCAGAAAAACACCAGTTGTCTCTTTAAAAGATGCGGCTGCAATAATCCGTAGTTTAATATACCAGCTTCGGTTTGTGATATGTACTGCATGTTTTTTTCATATATTTTAATGGATCGTTTCAGCTGCTCTACATTGAAGACAAATCTGCCTTTAGCTCCCACACGATGTTGCCTTCAAGAAAAATGACTCATCGATTTATATATTTTGTTGTACCCGAAAAAAATACGATTTACCCACTAAGAAAATATGTTTACATACGTGTATGTTTGTATTGTTTGTATGTACATATGTGTGTTTATATATATGTATGTATGTATGTATGTATGTATGTATAGACACACATACGTACACGTACGTACACACACACACATATATATATATGCATATATATGTGTGTGCGTGTGTATGTATGTATATATATACACATATATTTACACACACACACACACACACACACACACACATATATATATATATATATAATATATATATATATATATATATATATATATATATATATATATATATATGTATGTATATGTATACGACGAGTTTCCTCCAGTTTTCCTCTACCAAATCCACTCATAAGGCTTTGGTCGGTCCAAGGCAATAGTAGAAGCGACAAACCCAAGGTGCCATGCAGTGAGACCGAATTCGGAACCATGTGGTTGGGAAGCCAGCTTCTTACCACACAGCCACGTAACATTAAGATCCGGCGAATGGTCGATGCTAGAATAGACATCATGCGAGGAGGCGTATATAATGAGGCAATAATTATAGGAAAATAAATAAAAATGCAATAAACCAAAACTAGCAACGACTGGTATGAAGCATGAAACGTGAAATGCCAGGAACAGGAATATTCAGAGATCCTCGTCTGACGAGGAATTAGCAAATCGGATTGCTCTGTTTGCCGACCGCATGTTTAAGATTATACAGTCATAAATAAAAAAATACAGGGGATTACGGGAACAAACACTAATGGAAAGGTGAATACGGGGAAAGATTTAAAGGCATATGAGGTGAAGGTCAGAAGTGGGGTGAAGTCTAAAAATTGAATAGAAGGACGAAAACATGTTTAAAGAGAAAGAAAATAAAGAGACGAATGAAGGGACCGTTCATTCGGTTTAAGAACCTTCACTTAAAAGGGGGGAATCAATTATGGAACTGGAAGCACATTTTGGAAGAACTAAAACCTGTGTCCAGTAAAGATCAAAATCCTAAAAAGGGTAGGAAATAAGTCTACACAGAAAAGCGAAATAATTACAATTAAAGAGAAGAAAGACTGATCAAAATATATATCCGCGTCTGTTATTATAGATGTGCGTGTGTATATACAACTATATATCTTTATATATATATATATCTATATGTGTGTTCGTGTGTGTTTGTGTGTGTTACATCGACTCCAGTGTTTAACGGGTATTTATTCTATCCACCCCGAATGGCAAAGTCGATCCCGTCGGCATTTGAACTCAGGCTGTAAAGTTAGTTGAAAAGTCTCTCAGCATCTCGTATATATATATATATTATAATATATCATATTATATCATAGTTTATTTCATATTACATTACATTATATGATATTATTTTACATTGTTTTATATTAAATTATATAGTGTAGCGTATTATATTATTCCATTCTATCAAAATAACGTCGCTGAATGTGGCTCATTTATTGAATTTGTCTTCTTTTGAATTGAATACTCAATACATGAAACAAATGTAGACTTGACGTTTTCCCCGTCAACACTTAGCACGATGATCGTTTGAAGTTCTATGATTTATTATTTATACACACACGCATGAAGTGTGTGTGTGTAGATGTGTGTATATTTAGTGAGTAGAATCGTGTGTGTAAGGAGCGGCATTTTGCCAGTGAGAACACTCAATGCTTCTGCTTTGCTTCTCTGTTTCTTTATTATGACTAGTCAACTAGTAAACTAGTTAACTAATTAACCAAAGTAACTGATGAATTAATCAATTGATTTCTCAAAGTTCTTTTGTTGCCAATCGCAACCTCATCAATGACGCACGTCATTCTGTTTCAAATCTATTGCAACGTATCGAAACAGGTTATACTGCGTTGTATAATTATATTTGAAGCTTTTAGAATATGTATGTGGGGTGGGGAGGGGGTGTTCCGTTTGGCTTTCAGATTCTTTTCTGTGTGTCTGAGTGATTTAGTCAGAGCTTAGGTCTGTAGTCACGTGATTGATTGTTCTTCTATACGTGTTAACAATTCGATTACCCCACCACTACCACCATTATGTGTATATATACCTATTCTTCCCTAACAGAACATCTGTTCGAAGACAATTCCACCGCAAGCATCTTCCAAACCAAGTTCACAAGTTACATATATATATATATATACAGAAAGAGAGAGAGAGAGAGAGAGAGAGAGAGAGAGAGAGAAAGAACAAATGAGTATCAACACAGGTTTTATATATAATAGCTCTTTCAGCCATTTCCTCATTATGGTTCTGGGGATCCCTAACAATAAGGGTTCCGAATGCTCACCCACAGTAGATCAACTGGGAACACTTTACTGTGTTAAAGATGAATACGTAAGAATATAGAAGTTGCTTAACGCAAATAGAAAAGATAGAAAAAATAGGTGATGGGTGTATATACACATTTCCGGAGTCATTGCTCCTTCTTCAGGACCACATCCAACCCCCTTAACCATCCTTGAACATATTGCTTTAAAAGCCAGTTACACAACTGAATGTACCAATTTTTTGTGTCTAAACACAGTCCTAGCAACTGGTACATAGGCATTAATTACTGGTAGAGACACTGTATTTTTGTTATGGAACCATAATATACGACCAAGTATATGAATGGCTTATATGTCCATGCTGTGCTTCCCCTGTATTAACAGCACGAATTGACCCCTTTTTAAAGTTATCTCCATAGATTTTCAATAGAAATTAAAGTCAGCATTCGAAGCTACGACGTTTTGTATAAAAAATAACTTTATGCAAACGATGTGATCGAAGATAGAAATATAGATAATGGGGGTAAATGCGCATACACACACACAATTCTTTCTCTGTCTCTCTCTCACCACACATTTATATATATAAGGAGTAGAAGAATATATATATATATATATATATATATATATATATATATATATATATATATATATATATATTATATTACATATATATATATATACATATTCGTGCTTTTATATTTGTGTATACTATTATACTATTAAGTCTTTCTCTCTAGGTATATGGATTGTAACTGAGAAGTGCTCGAAATGAGTCCGGGGCGAACGATAATCGAAGTTTAGGTCAATCAGTGAATTCCCAACGGAAACATAAATGTAAAATTTTTTTAGATATTGCTACAGATCAATATAAACCTATATATATATATATATATATATATATATATATATATATATATATATATATATATATAATATATATATATATATATATATATACAGATATATATATATATATATATATATATATATATATATATATATATATATGTGTGTGTATATATATATATATATGTGTATATGTATATATATTATATATGCATATATATTTATATGCATATATATATATATCACATATATAAACACACACAAACACACACATATATATATATAAGCATAACATATAAGTATATTAGTGAAAATATTAATTAAAAGAACGTAAAAGTATTTGTGATATAAATATGGTGAGTGCAAACGAAAAGGAACATATTAACAGAAATAGAGACAGATATTGAAAATAAAATGATAAAATACTTATACAGAAAAAGATACAACATATATAAATATATGAATAAAAAATTATATAATATAAGAAGATAAGGCAGTTCAGAGAGTAAAACTTATATTAATAGAACTGATCAAAACTTTCCGATTAAGGATTAACAATTAAGGATAAAGTCCTTAAAGGCCGTTTCTGGAGTACATTTTCGGTAAGGGGAAAAGTTCTAAAGATTAACTCATCCTTGTAAATAAATTTTTGAACTATTGACCTTACTGAAAATGTACTCCAGAAATGGCCATGGAATGGACGTCCTCTAATAACAGGACTTTATCTTTAATTCTTAAAACATAATTGAAAATTTTTGATCTGTTCTAGTGATGTAGTTTTTTGCTCTCTGAAATGTCTTACCTTCTTATATAATTTTTATATATTGTAAATTTTTTCCTTAGGTAATTTATTATATTGTTTTCAATATCTATCTCTATTTCTAAGGCGTCGAGCTGGCAGAAACGTTAGCATGCAGGGTGGCAATGCTTTGCAGTATTTCGTCTGCCGCTACGTTTTGAGTTCAAATTCCGCCGAGGTCGACTTTGCCTTTCATCTTTTCGGGGTTGTTTAAATAAGTACCATTTACGCGCTGGGGTCGATATAATCGACTTAAACCGTTTGTCAGTCCTTGTTTGTCC
>NW_021835037.1:7500-22500 GCF_006345805.1 Octopus sinensis | reverse complement strand
ATTTGTGATAAACTCAGTCGATTTAGATAGACAGGTAACCGGTACTCTGGAAGTTGAATGTGTCCTTACCGGCTCGCAAAGACTAGAGGGACCGGATTAGCAAACTAGTTAAAGGGCAGTTGACGGGGTTTATCGTCAACAGATAGTGGTGGATCGGTCTGAAGAGAGAAACCTCTTCCCCCAAATTTCAGGCTATTTGCCTACAGTAGAAGAGTATTTTTTTTCTTCTTTGCACAGCTTCTAGCGCTGGAGATGTACTACAATGTCAGCTGTTCACTATCAGGGAACTAAGGTAACACCTCTTATTTTTCGAACATCTTCCGTAGTATTCGGGCGGTTCCAAGCAGTGCTGTTTTCTACAAGTGCTCCACCCTTATTGCAGCCCCTATTTATACCATCAGTATTATTATTATTATTTTTTTATTATTATTATTATTATTATTATTATTATTATTATTATTATTATTATTATTATTATTGTTATTAATGTTAGTGATGCCAGCACTTCAACCATTGGAAATTAAAATTCTGGCGATGTCAACACCATGTGATTAGCGCAGAATGCGGCACATGTGGCGGTTTGCATTCTATAGACTTATCTTTATTTTTACATGCACCCTCTCACGCACGAATACACGCGCTTGTACACACACACACACACTCACGCATACACACACACTCACGCACACACACACACTCACGCGCGCACACACATTAAGTATTAGCTGAATAAATAAGAGAGGAATATCATAAAATGCCTGTAAAAAAGTTTGAGTTGGTGCCAAAGCCAGAAATCTGTCCGAACCAACTCGGAGTTCTCAATCATAATCCTTTTCCGCTGAGTAGCGATGGATGGAAGCTGCCATACAAGCAGAATTACTCAAATACCAAACACAGAACACTAAAACAAATAGAACAATCCTATATATAACAGATGAGATGGTCACGGATGGTATAGATTTGATTATATGCCTAACAAATCAAGGAGGTCACAGTATTAAACAAAATAACAGCAAACTATATATATATATATATATATATATAATATATATATATACACACACATATATATATATATATATATATATATATATATATATATATATATATATATATATTACATATATATATATACATATATATATATATATATATATATATTATATATATATATATAATATATATGACAATTATTCGATAGCCATGATGAAACTCCAAGTTTCAGATGCCGAGGTGGATTTCCGAATAATTGTCACATATTACATCTACAGATGAATTCCTCTATTTACATAATATCGAGGTCTCTCTCTTTCTTTTGTTATCTTACCGTTTTTATCAATATATATATATATATATCTATATATATATATATATATATGTGTGTGTGTGTGTGTGTGGTGTGTGTGTGTGTGTGTGTGTGTGTGTGTGACCACGTGTGTACCGTTGGCGATTTTTTTCCTCTCTCTTCCCTTCTCTGGATCTTCTCCTTCTCCTATGTTTCCGACGAAGAGCTCCGCTCGAAACGTTAAACCCTCCTTCTTCCCTTCCTTCCTGAGCGTCCAATAATACTATATTTGTTCCACGACCTCGCGTTGTTGTGTTTTCCTCTTTGTGTTTTCATGTTTGGATTAATTTATATATATATATATATATATATATATATATATATATATATATATATGAATATCTCCCAGTATCTCTTTTTACACGACACATTCCATATTTGTTGGTCTGATTGTTCATCTGAAAGTCTGTATCACATCTACACGCTCACATTACACGCACAAACACTGATATACACACACACATAAGTATATATGAATTTGTATGTATATATATACACACACACATATATATAAATATAACTTTGCACGAAGCGTAATGATGCTAAACAAGCATCTACCTGCTAGAAATAAGAGCTACAGTCTTAAATTAATCCACCGTATCGCACCAAGATAACAGAGAAAAACTGTATGCGAGGAAAACAGAATTAAAACATTTAACAATACAAAATAAAGGCATTGTGGTTTCGTGCCCAACCAGATCCTTATATGTTGTCAGACAAACAGCGGTCAGTACAGAAATTTTTTCTGCAAGCTGGAAGAGCAAAGACCATGAAGAGTGCTTGCTCGGGGGAACCTTTCCGGTAAAGCTTCAGGCGTTTCTTTCTTTTTCTTTTCTTTTCGTTCTTTTACGTTTTGTTTGTCTTGTTTTTGGTTTGTTTTAAAATAGCCACTTCAGAGAAACAGCATGAAGCATAAATGAGTAACAAAGCAGAATTCTAGCGATCCAACGATGCTTAGCGAAAATGGTCGAGAATATATTCACAATATTGTAAAACCTTCTCATTCCGATATATGAACGGTTAAGAAATATGGTGGTGGAAAGCAGCAGTTGGAAGATACCGAAGAATTAAAGGCAAATAAAGCAAATACAAAAAACGCTATCGTGAATTTTGGAAATGGAAAAAGGGATTATTGGTGTTCGGGAAACTATCGGTGAGTCGGTGCTGCTTATCTCTTGTAAACAGTCAAATAACTTCATTTTTGATCAGCAAAGTGTTCGGGGGTAGCAAATTGTGAACAGATGAGTACAAATTAATTTCTATGAAACCGAAGATGAAAGATGTTTGTGAAGAACTGAGGGCATCAGAAGAGAGCGGCTAAAAGAAAAATAATTAACAAGAAGTTTAATCGAAATTAATCAGCAGTTTATAGAAATATGACAAGAAAATCAATAAATATCAGAGAGGATTTTTCTCAGAAGGATATAGATTCATTCTGGAGAAGAATCTAGAACGGAGCAGAGCGGTTTAATTAGGATACAAGATGGATTGGCCAAAAATGATGTAGAATAAAGTGTGAGGCATTTCAGAATATTTCAAAAACTTCAGAATAGAGAAGCACCAGGAATCTTTTCTACTCTAAGCACAAGGTCCGAAATTTTGGAGGAGGTGGCCAGTCGATTAGATCGACCCCAGTGCGCCACTGGAACTTAAATTATCAACCCTGGAAGGATGAAAGGCAAAGTCGACCTCGGCGGAATTTGAACTCAGAACGTAAAAGCAAAAGACATGCTTATTTCTTTACTACTCACATGGGGCTAAACACAGAGAAGACAAACATGGACAGACAAACGGATTAAGTCGATTATATCGACCCCAGTGCGAAACTGGTACTTATTTATTCGACCCCGAAAGAATGAAAGGCAAAATCGACCTCCGCGGAATTTGAACTTAGAACGTAGCAGCAGATAAAATATCGCTAAGCATTTCATCCGGCGTGCAAACGTTTCTGCCAGCTCACCGCCTTAGAAAAGCACCAGGAATAGACACGGCTGTCGTATACAGGTACAACAACGACACCTATGGGAAGTATTTCATTGTCCATCACTAGCTAACTTTCATCAGAGATGTGAACATACCAAACTGCTTGCTGCTGGCAGAAGCAAAACTCATACGTTAAAGCTGTCGCCTGGGGAAATATGGCTGTCAACTGAATGTCAGAATGTCATGCATCGAATGTATTTCACATTTGAAAGCTTCTTCCAGCATCACTAACAGCAATATTTGCGCAGCAGTTGAGGCATCTGGGAATGGGGAAGGCCTCGAAGGTGTGTTAAACAAATCTTGACTTTAAAAAATTGTTGTGCGAGGTGCAGAAGTACAGGGGGTGCTTAATCATAGTCTAACATATTCATTCGAAAGCATTAAATGAGGTTCCCCTCTCAAAAGTTCCAAATACCATTATCAGGACTACAGAGAATCTGACATCTTGAACTTTCTTTCTCAAGTTATATCAAGTCTTGGATCTATAGCAACTGATCAAAGAGATACAATACCACAGGCGTTTGTGTCAAGAGAATCGCTTTCTATCTCTTTCTCTCTCTCTCTCTCTCTCTCTCCTTTCTCTCTCTCTCTCTCTCTTTCTCTCCCTCCCTCCTCAATATTGTTTATTCTTTGAGTAAAAACCTCTTTTTTATTTGCTGAACAAATGAGAAGAAATACGCGATTCGCTGGCAAGAATATAAAAATACCAAACTAAGATATTGCTCATTTCTACGCAGACTGAATATTTATGCCAAAAATATGAGTTGCAAGAAGAAAAGAGTTGGTCTCGTTACGAGATTCTCAAAAGATATAAAGATGGAGGTTTAGCAGGACAAATATTCTCAAATGGCTATAAAACGAGCGAGAAGTTCAAGTCTATGAAGCAATATTTTGGTCAATGACCTATTATTCTGATTTTGATATAAAAATGCCAGAAGCTCTTAGAGATGGGGGGTGGAATGTTTCCTAAGATGGAGGCTGCATTAAGGAACGCCAGGGATAATGAAAACATGGTCATCAGAACTTTGCACAGATAATAAATCAATGTAATTAAGGTAACAGAGTTGATGAAAGCATTTGTGATATTTGCTAAATGAGATTAGCAATTCTGACGAGGAAAACTCAAAATTTGTTAAGGTTTACATGAAAACACCTCATCAGTACTGATGGTGGCTTCTTCCACTGCAAATGAACGTATGTAAGTCTATGTATTTATGTATGTATGTATTTATGTATTATGTATGTATGTATGTATGCATGTATGTATATATGTATGTATGCATGTATGTATGTATGTATGTATGTATGTATGTATGTATGTATTATGTATGTATGCATGTATGTATATATGTATGCATGTATGTATGTACGTATGTATGTATTATGTATGTATGTATGTATGTAAGTATACATGTATGTATGCATATATGTATGTATGCATGTATGTGTGTATGTATGTATGCATGTATGTATGTATGTATGCATGTATGTATGTACGTATGTATGTATGTATGTATGTATACATGTATGTATGCATGTATGTATATATGTATGCATGTATGTATATATGTATGTATGCATGCATGTATGTATATATGTATGTATGTATATATGTATGTATGCATGCATGTATGTATGTATGCATGTATGTATGTATTATGTATGTATGCATGTGTGTATATATATATATATATATATAATGTATGTATGTATGTGTATGTATATATATATATATACATAGATACATACAAACATATATATATATGTATATTGTGTATACATATATATATATATAAATATATATATGTATATATATATATATATATATATAGAGAGAGAGAGAGAGAGAGAGAAAGAGAGATACGTGTGTGTATATTAAAGAAAGTATTAAAGGAGAAGTAAAAGTAGTGAATGTCTTACAGCTGTTTCTAGATGTCCCAGGTGGTGGCTCAACACCTCCATACCCCGGGTATACCGTCATCAGAGACAGGATTTGTCTGCAGGAAAGTTCCAAGCAGAATTCACAGAGTATCAAAGAATAAAGCAGTAGATTGAAGAATAACGAGAGGAGAATAAATTTCCCAGAATATTCTAAATAAGCTGAGATACTCGTCCTGCCTTGGTTTCTTTTCTTCATTTCCCTTTAATATTGATTCGGATACCTGCTACGGATCCCTAGCTCCAGCCCCAACTGCGAACATGACAGCCTACCTATTCGTTTACATCGACAGGGAAATTAACCCCTCGTATTCTCTATATATATATATTATTGAGGTAGATAACAGACATTGGTTTAAATGTCCTCATTGTGACTATATGGGTGTGGTGTGTGTGTGAGTATGTATGTATATATATATATATATATATATATATATGTATGTGTGTGTATGTATACATTGGATAAACAGATGTATATAAATATATATACATTAGATAAATAGATGTGCTTTTGATATTGGATATATATGTATGGATATATATATGTATATGTATTTATATGTATATATACCTATATCTATTTGTCTGTCTATCTTTATATACACACATATACACACATTCACACCCACACATGCATACATACATACGTACGTATTTACACACACATACAGGCACGAAGATGCACATATGTATGTAGCCTGTTACTCAAACAAGAAAACACATTTACCAACAACATTTCGGTGATTTATACACTCGTAGACTAAGAAACCACATGTGTTGTGACAAGCATTCGAGACGCACATATACTCACACATAGCCACACGCACACACACACATGCGAAAGTGCACACACACACACACACAGACAAACAGACAGACTGAAAACTGCAAAAACAAGAAAATGACAGATGAATACAAGGAGAGTACAAGCTACATAAAGAGAGAGAGAGAGAGAGAGAGAGAGAGATAGAGTGACAGAGTGAGAGAGAGTGAGAGAGAGAGAGAGAGAGATGAATCGAGTCAGTTTGAGTATTCCAACACAAATGTCATGTATTTATAGTTACCAATTTTTTATGTCTCTACAAACTGCAAACTTGGCACCAATTTAGCAGAACTTTTCTTCACTAATTCCCCCACCCCCACCCCACCAGCCCATAACTCCATACATTCTTTACCACGTACCCCACCCCTACCCATGTAAATTCTTCACTTTTCTTTCATTTTTTTTTTCATCATCTTTACTTCCAGTATTATCTTTTATGGCGTTTGCCGCTGTTATTATTATTATTATTATTATTATTATTAATAATAATAATAATAATAATAATAATAATAATAATAATAATAATAATAATAATAATGATATTATTGCTGTTGTTGTTGTTGTTGCCCTTCTTCTTGCTCTTGTTGTTGTAGCAGCTACTGATGTTGCTGCTGCTGCTGCTGCTGTTGTTGTTATTGTTGTGAACGAGCGTGTTTAACACCGCTGCGGGGAAGATTTGTATTTACCACGTCTAATTTGATAGAAAGAGACTTTTGCATTTTCTTTCTTTTTTTCGTTTTTACTGGAGGTGAGACTCATTTTGCCAACGAAGAATTTCAGAGCAGTTTAGAGTCCACCTCATTACTCAGCAGTAGAAATATCAAAGACATTCTTTTTTCTTTTCTCCCTTTCAAAATTCTCTGTATTTTATACATTTGTAATATTTTTCATTCGTGATTTAACATGGCTTCCCCCCCCTCTGAAGAAGTGTCAAGAAGTTCTATCTGGACTCTGACAATCAATGGAGAGAAGAACCCGAGTAAAACGGAAAGAAATTTCGTAAAATATTTTGAAACTTTTGTAAACACCAAACGTAGATTTGAAAACGTGGAGAAAAGAATCACAATTAACAGATTCGAGCCAAGTATTATAGGAAGCATTTAGGTAGATACAATGTAAGTTTATAGATTTAGAACACAAATAGGAAAATCACCAGAAGTTCTTTGTTTGCGAATATTTTAAGCTGGAATAAAGTATGGAACATGGGTAAAATTTATCTTTAATTTTTCATCTTTCATCCTACATGCGTCTCGTCGGCCGAGGCTATGGCAGAAAATACTTGCCGAAGGTGCCACGCACTGGGATTCAACACAGAACTATGTGGCTGGTAAGCAAATTTCTTACCAGGTAGCCACACCTTCGCCTTCCAAACATATGCAAAGAAAATTATCGTAGGTGAGGAACATCGCAAAAATTGAGCTCCTTTGCTTGATACCTTCATAAAGGCATGGTCTATTTTGAAATCATTAGCAGGAAAAACTGGGTCCACTGGGGTTAGCATCGCTACAGCGTGAAACAAAGCACCTTGCAGCAATGATTTAAACCAAGGTGCAGTGGTGTTTATCATTCTGGAATCGATACACGCAATTACCGGTGAAAGAGTAGAGTCAGAGTAACCAACCATTACAAAACCCGCACATTCCTGGCCGTCGGGAAATTAGAATAAAGAATATGAGGATTTCTTTTGATAAAATCATTGAAGCCCATTACAAAATGCATTGTGGTAAATATTCCAATTCCTTATATTGTGAGTTCATACCTTACAGGTGTCAATTGGCCCTTCAATCCTAGGTGTCGATGGAATCGAATTACCTTCACATTCACACTATATAACTCTATAATTTTGCTATACAAAGAACTTAGATTCAGGGATACATGAACAGGAATTTATCTTAAAGTGTATCGAACAATATATATATATATCAACTCTTGACGGTAGAAACAAGACATTCACAAACAAATATGGCTCCATATATATATCGCCATGTTGATTCGTTAGTTACTGCACGCATTTTTTTCTCTCCTTCTTTCTGTGTTTTTTTTCTCTCTGTGTATCTTTCTGTTGAAGAGCGTAGGCTCGAAACGTTAAAGACTTGTTTTATTTATATTTCCTGAGCGCCATACTAATACAATTGTTTGTTTGTTTTCCACCTGCCTTCGTCTTTTGTCTATTTTCATAAAGCTTCCCGTTATATATATATATATATATATATATATATATATACAGGGGCTGGACAGAATAATGGAAACACCCCAAAATTTAAAACAAATTTATTATAATATGGGGTAGGACCGACTTTGCCAGTAATTACAGCGTGGACTCGTACTAAGTTTGAATTGTTTCCAAAGGATTTTTTCTCCATTCAGCTAAAACAGCCCCCAGTTCTTCTAGTGATGATGGTGGGGGATATCGACTCCTTATTTAATTTCCTACAATGCGCTATACATGTTCAACAATATTGAGATCTATTGACTGTGGTGGCCAGATAAGATGTTCAACTTCACTAGAATATTCCTCGTACCATTCAGTAATAATTTTAGCTGTGTGAACTGATGCATTATCCTCCTGAAAGATTGCGTTTCCCTCCGGAAACAGTTCCGCAACCATAGGATGAATTTGATCAGATAAAATGCTTATATAGTCTTGACTACTAATACTGCCTTCAAGGGAAACATTTGGGCCGGCAGATTTCCAAGATATAGGGCCCCTGATCATCACATATCCTCCTCCATGTTTAGCAGTTGAAAGAAGGCAGTCTGGCTCAAAAGCTCCTTTTACCCGTCTCCACACGTATACTCGGCCAGTTGTCGGAAATAAGGTAAAGGATGACCCGTTCAAGAAAATAACATTCTTCCACTGCTCTAGAGACCAATTCTGAAGGTTTTTACTCAACTTCAAACGCTTTGCAACGTTTGTTTTTGAAAGTAGTGGTTTTCTGATTGCAGCCCTCCTATGAAATCCGGCTTTGTGCAGCAACTCCCAGCAAACAGTTTTTGTGGAAACTGGGTTTTCAAGGTGGTCATTAAGCTCTGCAGTAATTTTGGGAGCTGTAATTTTATGATCCTTTCTAACAATTCGGGTAAGGGCCCGACGGTCCCTATCTGAAAGTTTTGATTTTCTTCCAGAGTTTTGTTTGACTTTGACAAGGTTTTTCCCCCTTTCTCAAAGGCTGTCCTTACATCCGAGACAGTACTTCTTGATACACCAAGCATTTCAGCTGTTTTCATTATGCTAGTGCCTGCCATACAAGCACCAACAATTTCACCTCTTTGAAAGTCCAATAGATCTGTCATTTTAATGAATTTTAATTACCTTTTTCTGATGGTATCTGAAAAGAAAAAGCATTTTTTTTTACAAAATATATTAAGCAACACTAATAATAAAAATTTAAAAAAATAAAGAAGCTATGATGGTTTCATAGATATTTCAAAACTATGATGCTAGGTGTGCACATTATTTTGTCCAACCCCTGTATATACATGCATGTGTATATATATATATATATATATATATATATATATATATATATATATATATATATATATATATATATATATATATATATATATATAATATATATATATATATATATATATTATATATATATATGTATGTATGTATGTACATATGTATGAATGTATGTATGCATGTATGTATGCCTTCCTACTTACATATCTACCTATATAACTACATTTATATATATATATATATATACGTATGTATTTATGCATGTATTAATGCATGTATTTAAGTACGCATGTATGTATATATGCATACATGCATGTATGCATTCTTGTATGTATGTGTCTATGTATAAAAATATATATGTGTGTGTGTGTGCATGCATGTATGTGTGCATGCATATATGTATCCATACCTGTATATGCATGTATATATATATATATATATGTATGTATATATGTTTGTATATATATGTGTGTGTATGTATATATATGTATGTATATATGCATGTATGTATGTAAGTATGTATGCATGCAGAATTCAATTTGATCCGGCTTTTCATTAACGCACCTCGGAATTCCAGCCTTTCAACGCGTCGGGAGAGAACTAATAGCAATAATATTTACTCGCATTCAGAAGTTACTTGAAAAGAAATGTGTGTTTTAATTGTTTGTGAATAGTTTTCTTTCGGAAGTAAACGTTGATTTGAATAGTTATAATTAATCTCGTTCGAAAAGAACGATAAATAATGAGACGTTCAGTGGTACCTGCTGCCTGTAATTGGGAGAGAGAGGAAAGAAGAATGGGAAGGGCGAGGCGCGGAATCAGGTAAAAGGAAGCGCCAAATTGAATTTGTACAAGTTCTTACATGTGGAAAATGATGTTTGTCTTATGGGTCAAATAAAGTGTATATATGCGTTGTTGGTGTTTGAATATTGTCGAGGGCTGGAGATGTAGATTGTGTATAGATAAGGGAAAAGGGGACGGTGGATGTTTATAGTTCTTCGCTATGTCTGTAATGGCTTATTACTATATCAACATGTAAAACGTGCAAAATGAGAAGCGTCCCCTCGATTAAGTAAGATTAGTAAAAGCATTATGGATGATTTCGTCACGAATATTGCAACTAACGACAAACTGTTGAAACCGTGTGTTTGAGAGTCGTTCAATTTCACGAATAATGAAACACTAGTTTGATATCGCAGATCTTTACCCTTCAATCATCGAACCCTTACTCGAAGCAGTACTACTTTTCACATCAAGGCGGCGAGCTGGCAGAAACGTTAGCACGCCGGGCGAAATGCGTAGCCGTATTTCGTCTGTCGTTACACTGTGAGTTCAAATTCCGCCGAGGTCGACTTTGCCTTTCATCCTTTCGGGGTCGATAAATTAAGTACCAGTTACGCACTGGGGTCGATGGAATCGACTTAATACCTATGTCTGTCCTTGTTTGTCCCATCTATGTTTAGCCCTTTGTGGGTAATAAAGAAATAAGTACTACTTTTCACAAGAACATTATTATGTTTCTAAAATGAAAATCTTTATATATGCAAAAATGTTCTTATGCTTTCTTGAAACGATTCCTGAGTCAGTGGTGAAGTTTGTTCTTCTTTTGACTTGAACACAGGGATAAGTATTTCGAGTGAAACACGTGATGTAATAAATCTCTTTCGTGTTGGATTTATCTTTATAAATGTGTGCGCGTTACCCATAGACACTGAATAACCAACAATCATTGGATTTCGCGAAATCATTGTTAAGCAATTCAAAATAGCCTAAATCTTTTAATCGGAATAAATTTTTAAATATTCAGTTTCTTGGATTAATCATTGTATAAGGTCGTTGGAGCAACTCCATAACTTCTAAATTTTCCAATATGATTAATCTCAGTTATTAAGGATCACGTAAACAGGAACTTCTTTTAAGAATGCGGATCCTCATTTTTCCTGAATATTCATCAGAGACAAGCTAGATATACTAGATATACTGAACTACTAATTTCTAAATAAATTATATTTGCAATCACCAAAATTTCCAAGGAGTATTGCTGCGCTTAGGAATTATATGATTTTATTCTGCCAGGAGCGAAAAAGAACCAATTGTCAAAGTCAAATCTCCTGTGATCTGCTTGAAATAACTTACCAATCTAATACCCGAGTCCACTTGCTCGACCCACTCAAGATTGTTGAACTTCTACTAAAGTCACAAAACATTATTATTATTATCGTGACACAATAAGGCGGCGAGCTGGCAGAAACGTTAGCACGCCGGGCGAAATGCGTTGCCGTATTTCGTCTGCCGTTACGTTCTGAGTTCAAATTTCGCCGAGGTCGCGTTAGCCTTTCATCCTTTCGGGGTCGATAAATTAAGTACCAGTTACGCACTGGGGTCGATATAATCGACTTAAACCCTTTGTCTGTCCTTGTTTGTCCTCTCTGTGTTTAGCCCCTTGTGGGTAGTAAAGAAATAGGTATTTCGACCACCATTAAGTTCTGAATACAAATTCCGCCCTGTTGGACTTTGCCTTTCATCCATTCTGGGTCGATTAAATAAGTACCAGTTACGCCCTCGGGTCGATGTAATCACCCCACATTTGAGGCCTTCTGCATCCTGTAGAAAGGATTATTACCGTCGAATAATAAGGCGGTGAGATGGCAGAATTGTTAGCAGGACACGCAAAATGCTTAGCAACATTTCGTCTGCCGCTACGCTCTGAGTTCAAATTCCGCCGAGGTCGACTTTGCCGTTCATCGTTTCCGCGTCGATAAAATAAGTACCAGTGAAACACTGGGGTCAATGTAATCCCACTTGAATGTACTGGCATTGTGCCAAAATTTGGAAACATTATTATTCTTATCACAAGAGAGCGAGATAGCAGAATGGTTGGCAGGGGCAGGCAAATGCTTGGTAGAATTTCGTCCATCTTTGCATTCTGATTTCAGATGCCACCGACGTTGACTTTGCCTTTCGTCCTCATATAAGATGCGCACTGGGGTCGGTATAAACGACTTTCACCCTTCTCACAATTGCTGGCGTCAGCCAAGGTTTGAACCCATCATCAACATTGTCACAATCATCATCATCACCATCTTCATCCTCAAATTTATTACAATCATTATTATCAACTTCGGTTCCAGTCAGAGGTTTCTGTTTCTCTGGGCTTCACCGAGAGGAAAAAGGTTATGGCACGGGAAACGCGGAATTCTATAATTCCCGGTTTTCTCATAAATTATACTCTGAAACATCGCATTCGTTGATCTTTCTTCCGTCTGTTGCCGCCAACTTACATCCATCTATACATACACACAGTCCTCACAATATGTTATATACGTATGTATGTGTGTTTGTATAAATATGTATATATATATATATATTATATATTATATATATATATATATATATATATATATATATTATATATATATATATAATATATATAATATATATATATATATATATATATATTTATATATATATATATATACATAATTTATATATTTATATATTTATATATACATATATTTATATATTTATAATATATATATATATATATGGTGTGGTGTGTGTGTATGTATATATATATATATGTATGTGTGTGTATGTATATATATAATATATATATTATATATATATAAACTTCAAATATTATATACATATATTTGTATAATATATTTCTACACATATACATATATACCGTATTATATATACATACATATATCTAACTTGTATACATTTATATATACTTTTGTATGTATGTGTGCATGTATGTACGCGTGTGCGTGTGTATTTGAGAGAGAGGTGGGAGAGAAAGAGAAAGAATGTGTGTATAAGCTTTTCGTTTTGTTTCTTTCTCTGTTTTCGAAACTTGGCGAGTCTACTTGTATTGAAAATCCGATTAAACATGTACTAAATATTTAGCGGAGATGATTTAATTTTTACTCCACACCTCCATTTCAAGTGGTTGGCCGTGTCCCAATCGTGAAAAACTATTACTGCAATTCGATATTCTATTCTTTTATTATCATTATTATTTTTTTTTCTTTCGGTGATATTTTAAAGCACTTCATTTAATAAACGCAAGCATTGGGTCTTCCGTCGGTCTCGACTTTGAGCATTCACTTTTTCGCCCGACAGAATTTCAGCTCGCAAAATTGACCTGTAAGTGACCGAATATGGTACAAACAAAAGTACGCCAACATTATTCCTAGCCCTGTTCATCCAGACAAAATGTCTAATTAGTGCGGCTATTTTAATTATTGTTTCATTACAGAGACAAAGTGAAAGAGCAAAGGAGATCGGAAAAAATAGATTTCAGTTTTGGACTAGAATTTCAATTGAATAAGAAAAAGGAGTGTTAACCTCAACGATTATTGGTTTTCAATTGTGGTACAAGGAGGGGTAGAATAAGTCGATTACATCGACCCCAGTGACCAACTGGTACTTATCTGAAATGTATATTGGACAGAAAGCGGAGAGTCATGGAAGGAATGACGAACGCCATTCTTTGAAACTTGATGACTTTGTTAATTCACCTTCTTACAACAAACAGTATTCTGTGAAGAAGCCATATACACCCTTATATACAGATAGGCGTACACACACCATACGACACACACACACACACACACACACACATACATACACATGTAGACACATATACACACAGACTCGTACATTCATACACATGTTACGTTAGGACATGTTACGCATCAATTACATACACGCATATGAGTCAATGAGTCCTTCGATACAGAGTCGATCGTCCGTTGTCTTAACATAAAATAGCAGCCAAAATTCCCTCCGACTACGTCCAACCATGTCGGAAAAATAAAATATTGGTTAACGAGGTTCTGGGGTCCCCAAACATAAGTAACAGAAGGAAAGGTCACGTTTGGAATATCTTTGGTTTGCTCGATTGGGGTTCAACTACAGTTACTCACCAATGCCCACCCCAGCTCTGAAAACAACAGGAACCAACAGGCAAACCGAAAAAAAACAGGCAGTGAAAGATAGAACAGACTACAAAGGCAAATAGACAGACAGACAGACAGACAGACAGATAGACAGACAGAAAGACAGACAGACAGACAGGCGGAAGTGACTAGAGACGAATAGGAGCACTGAGTCAGTGAGAAACAACGAAAATACAGTCATAACAGATAAATAAAACAGACAGAAGAAAGAAAGATATATCACATATTCAGAGTCAGAATTCTATGCTATCTGTTTATTCCTTATTCCTGCTTGTTCCGTCATGTGATAACATAATTATTACAAACAGACCCAGAGAAGTCCAATTGGCACCAGTCCAACATTTTAATCAAATTGAAGAAATAAAGCATACAGTGTGTATAGAAATGTGTGAGCGCATATATATACATATATATATATATATATCATATGTATAATGTGTGTGTGTGTGTGTGTGTGTGTGTGTGTAATTCACTG
>NW_021835037.1:0-2500 GCF_006345805.1 Octopus sinensis | reverse complement strand
TTGTAGCCTTTTTCCTACCTACTTATCTATCTATTTATCTGCGTGTATGTTGGTCTTTATATCCATCTTACCTACACATGTATCTACTATTCTGTCTGTCTAACTATCTTTCAATCTATCTATCTATCTATCTATCTATCTATCTATCTATCTATCTATCTATCTATCTATCTATCTATCTATCTATCTATCTACCTATCTATCTATCTATCTATCTATCTATCTATCTATCTATCTATCTATCTATCTATCTACCTACCTACTATTGTGTCTGTCTCACTATTTATCTTTCTATCTATCTACTATTCTGTCTGTCTAGTTATCTTTCAATCTATCTATCTACCCCTCTCTCTCTCTTTCTCTCTCTCTCTCTCTCTCTCTCTCTCTCTCTCTCTCTCTCTCCCTATCTATCTATCTATCCATCCATCTATCCATCTATCCACCCTGTTGTCTGTCTGACTGGTTATCATCTGTCAGTTTCATCACGTATGCATCTTAGTTAGTCTTTTGCTGTTTTCTGCATTAAATATAAAACTAACTTACCAATCCTAACTTATATTGTTCTGCAGACACTTATCTAAATATATTTATCAGTAGAGATGTACAAGATTTCTTTATATTTAATGAGATGCATTTATTTTCTTTTATTTCACCGAATTTTTGTGTTGAATTCCTCTTCTTTCTTTCTTTTTTTTCCCTGTCTTATGATATATTTTATTATTCCTTCGTTTCATCCCGACTTCCATAAACCAATGCTTATTTGCCTCTTAGCTCCGTTCTTTATATTTTTTGTCCAGACGAATTTTTTTTTCTTCTTGTGTAAATTTAGGACAAATATCCTCCGTGTCAAATTAATGGATAAGTTAATCATGCAATCTAGGAAATAGAGAATTAGTGTCATTTCTTTTAATATTATTAATCTGTCCTTGCGCCTCTGTCTGTAATCGTTATGGAGCTGAACCGGTAGAATTGTTAGAGCGACGAACGAAACGCTTTACGTTATGTACACGACACGTTTTGCTGTGAGTTCAAATCCCATTGCTGTAAGCTTTGCTTTTCATCCTTCTGAGGTCGATTAAATTAAATAAGTCCTATTCTCGGATCACTACACCAGACTCTACCACTTCCCTTGACTGTTCCAATTTCTGGCCTCGTGTTTATGTTACAAATTATGATTACAGCAATTGCATAACCAAGGAAATATAATTTCCCTCTAATCTATGTAGAATAATTTTTTTTTTTATTTATCAGATTTAATAGAAAAGACATTGCATGCTTTCTTCAGTGGAATGAATTTAGAAATACAAGTGTTTCCCTGTTTCTATCTTTCCGTATTTTTTGTTGGTGTCACATCAAAGAATACCTCAATTATGCACGGAGCGTAAAATCTCTTGTATATAAAGTTTATATATAAGATTTATATATAAGATTTATATATAAATCTATTGCATATAAAGTTTATATACACGACTAAGGGGAAGAGAAAACCCACCGATATTAGCCATTGAATATATGGGCGAGTTTCGCAGAAAACCCCCAACCAATTTTCATCTTATCCTGCATGCATCAGCGGAATAGAGACGAGAGTTACATCGTGGAACGAACTGAAAATGCTGGGATCGTTTAGTGTCTATCAACTTTTCTATCACTCAACTTCATATTCTATCAAGATTATACAATTATTTTAAAGTCTTAAGGCAGTGGTTCTCAACCATTTCTTTCCTAGCGACCCCTTTGATTCTTATTTTAATCGACTAAACTCTCGAAGACATTCGATGTTTAAAAGAATCTCGTATTTTTGCAATTAAATATCATTAGGAATTATATTTAAAAAATTCAAATATTCTATGTATCACAAAAGTATAACCAAATTATTGTAGATAAATTTCAAGAGAAAGTCATATTAACTCCGATTGCAGATCATCATTTTATGGAAAGATTCCGTTCCGGAATGTTAGCGAAACTTTTGCTTTCGGTGCGATTACAATTATATGAGAAGATACTGAAAAGTTCTGGCCTGAAGGAATCCCAAAAGGCATGGCTGGAGGCCCAACCTTCCGATTTCTTTTTAAAACTGAAGGACTGCTGCATTAAGTGTGTGAATCTGAGAGGGGATTATGCTGGATAAAATCATAATTAACTGGTCCTTCTCTATTTTATTTTACACAAAGCCAGGAATTTTCAGCACCCCTTTGTGCCAACACTTTAGCCCTCATCTCTCCTTCGACTATGAAAGTATCAGATAAAAAGGCAGTTCATCTTTCTATATATATATATTCAGATGAAACCGTTTAGGTAATTTCTTTCTATAAAACAAAATAAAATGTTTGGTTCGAAGCAGATTAGGCAACCAGGTAGATGTAATACCGATAACTTGTGAGTGTAAAGTGGAGACTATGAAGTCGTTGCTATCGCCGTCGTCAGTTGGTTTTAACTGCAATCAAGGTATGAAAGGAGACAACTCACAGTCGTGACCATCACGATATTTTTTAGTTTTTTA
>NW_021835036.1:40000-43465 GCF_006345805.1 Octopus sinensis | reverse complement strand
TCGGTGGAATTTGAACTCAGAACGTAGCGGCAGACGAAATACCTATTTCTTTACTACACACAAGGGGCTAAACACAGAAAGGACAAACAAGGAGAGACAAACGGATTAAATCGATTATATCGACTCCAGTGCGTAACTGGTACTCATTTAATACTACCTGAAAGGATGAAAGACAGAGTCGACCTCGGTGGAATTTGAACTCAGAACGTAACGGCAGACGAAATACCTATTTCTTTACTACCCACAAGGGGTTACACACAGAGAGGACAAACAAGGAGAGACAAACGGATTAAATCGATTATATCGACTCCAGTGCGTAACTGGTACTCATGTAATACAACCTGAAAGGATGGAAGGCAAAGTCGACCTCGGCGGAATTTGAACTCTGAACGAAACGGCAGACGAAATACCGTTAAGCATTACGCCCAGCTCGCTAACGCACAATTAAGGCAGCGAGATGGCAGAATCGTTATCACAGAATGCCAAAAAAGTTTAGCGGTTTTTCATCCGTCTTTATAGTCAAAGTTAAAATTCTACCGTGGTCAACTTTGCCCCTTAATCCTTTCGGGGTCGAGAACTTCAGTACAAGTGAAACACTGGGGCCGATGAATTTGATGGTTCTCTCCCCGCAAATTTCAGGCCTTGTGTCTTTATTAGAAAGACTTATTATTAAGGAGAAAGAACCATGGAGGAGGAGGATGAAGGGAAGACGGAGAAACGAAGAAAAAAAAAAAAAAACACGGCAAGATTTATACAAACCTGAAACTTGTTTCAGTTCATTTTAGTTTGAATCTAGAAATGTTGTTCTTTGGAAATTATTCTACATTTAACCATTTTGCTTAAGTTCCAAGAAACTTCATAATATATACAAACGGCAATTACTCTATGTATGCCGTATTTCTTAGTTTTACAATGATGTTAAAAGGTTATTTTTTAACCTTACAATCATTCGACAGGTAACACGCAAGTACAAGCATAATAACTATTGATTTCACATAGGTTTGGTGATTTATGATGGAGCTGATATCTATTCGGATGCCGTCCTGGAATAAATAACACTTAATAAACAAACGGGTTTTTGACATAAGGTGAAGAGCTTCATTTCGTAAAAACGTGTTCAAATTTGCGCTGATGTCAACTTAGCAATTTATCACTGATTTTGAGGTCAGAAATATAAATACCAGCTGTATATTGGGCATAAAATAAAGCATAATATTAAGGCATAATATAAACGACTGTGAACTATCGCTGTACGTCATTGTGACGTTTGACATTTCGCTATTAAACAATGGGAATATATATTCTAGAAGGCATACAAATAATACAAAGGAATACCTTCGCCCTTTTCAAGCCTAGTCAGGCTCATTTTCGCGGTTTCTGTGGCGTATGTGTTCCCCCCAGTTGGACGGGACCCCAGTCCATCGCATCGTTACTCAAGGAACAGGAAGAGAGAGTGAATGAAAGTTGGGGCGAAAGAGCACAACTGGGGTTGCCACGATCCTCCGCAATAAAAATCGAAAGCATGATCCTCCAACCGCAAGTCCGCTGCCCTAACCACTGGGCCATTGAATACAACTAATAAGTCATACCTATAGAAGGCATACATGTAATAAGTCATACAACAAATGCACGTGATGTCAATATGCTGTCAGTAAAGTGGAAGAGAAATCGATGTAGAAGCATTTTAGAATATTTACGAAATAAATGAAATACATTACAAAAATTTGTGCACAGATAACGCAGCATAACATTTTGAACGGATTGTTTTACTTCCTTTAATTCTTACTTCAATTCAATAAGTATTTGACCATGTTTATTGTAGGTCTTTCATATGGTTGGCGGAATTTATATTCACACACAGACATGCGCACGTGCGCGCTCACAAGTACACACGCATACACTCACGCACGTAGACACGCACACACACACATATACATATATAACAGATCAGGATTCACGTCATTTTAGGCACGTGGTCGGATAGAGTAGTAAAAATATGTATACAACAAAAACAGAAGAATACATATGTGGGTACCGAATTTACAAACAGAAAGACATTCAGGTCAAGTACATGGTCAACTCTACCCGACTGAGCATCTCAATAGGTCTGAGGCTAACCATGAAGCGCTCATTGCTCTAAATGCACGGTCCTGAATATACTTCGGAGCTACGCACGGTGCAGGTTCCAAGAGAGGTGAATAACAAATGAATGAATAACAACGGATAGATAATGTGTTAATTCACTACAGCAGTTTTCAAAGAACTTTTAATTGATTAATGGTGACAGCATTAGCGAAAAAAAAAACCACTTTTATCAGATGAATACATGAAACGCAATGTGCGGAAAAACATTCAAAATCCAACGAGATGTCAACATTCACGTAACTATGACCTTGCTATATATATATAGATATATATATATATATATATATATATATATATATATATATAGTATATAGGATATATTTATATATATATACACACACACCATATATATATAATGTATGTACGTATGTATGTATGTATGTATATCCGGAGTAAGGACATAAATGTGAAACAAGGTAGACAAAAAGAGTACTCAAATACCAGAGTTAGAGTAATATGCAGCAGAAATATAACAAAAGCTGTTTATCAGAGTTTCCCGTTATGTGTATATATATATATATATATATATATATATATAATATATATATATATATAACATTATATAAAAGGGCTTAGTAAAATAAATTACTTTGCCGCATACTGAACTCATTAGAAATAGCAGCTAAAAAAACTTTTTTAAAACTATTTCTAATACTTAAAGAAAACCTCTCTCATATAGTGTTTGCTCAATTCAACTCACGAAAGTATGGGGGTAGAGACATTAAAAAATCAAATGCAAATGATTTTTTTAATGTCTCTACCCCCATACTTTCGTGAGTTGAATTGAGCAAACACTATATGAGAGAGGTTTTCTTTAAGTATTAGAAATAGTTTTAAAAAAGTTTTTTTAGCTGCTATTTCTAATGAGTTCAGTATGCGGCAAAGTAATTTATTTTACTAAGCCCTTTTATATAATGTAATAATTTGAATTCGCCTTAAATGGTCCTTTGCATACTGAATACTTGGTGAAATTGATAATTAATTAATTTTTACCCTCAATTGTTGAAATATATATATATATATATATATATATATATATATATATATATATATATATATATATAATATATATGTATGTATGTATGTATGTATGTATGTATGTATGTACATATGTATGTATAGGGTAAGGACAATCTTCAGTCATGAATGACAAGGGATAGTACCTTCAAATTTACCATCCGAGACACAAATCGGGCAAGTTTGTTTATGGAAGACCAGCAATCAATCATGCATACCATCTTCTCCTCTCAACGCCACCGATATTTTAAATTTCAGTGAACTAGAGCATCGTAAAATAAAGTTTGTTCATCAAGAAAACAA
>NW_021835036.1:17500-35000 GCF_006345805.1 Octopus sinensis | reverse complement strand
AATGTCTATGATGGAATTAAAACATGTGTTAGCATCAGTTGTAAGTTCCCTGAACACGTACTACTTGCAGCCAGCATGAATCTGTGTATGTATGTATACATACACATATTATATATATATATATATATGTGTGTGTGTGTGTGTGTGTCTGTGTGTCTGTGAGTGTGTGTGTGCGTGTTTGAATGCATGTATGTACATATGTGTGCATGTATGTACGTATGTATATATATATATATATATTTATCTATTTATTTATTTAATTCATGCGTGTGTATATGTATATATCTATGTATGTATCTGCTGAAATTGTATTGTAAATGTGTGAAAAACTTTATGGGGACTAATAAAAGTAGCGATAATTAACTGTTGGTGAAGACGGATTCTAATATTAGTTCTGGTTCTTGGTGGGTGGGGCAGATGTTCAGATTACAAAATGTGCGAAATATGCAATCAGCTACTTTCTGGCGTGGGTTTCTGGAAATCACTTCAAGTACTGGCCTCGGCAATACTTTATGCTGCAATTACTTGAAGACCACCATTTTGTGAGTTTTAATGATTGTGGAGTTACGCGTTCGTTGCAACTTTAGTCAAATTCCCTCTTGTCCGGAAATCAGTTATGAGTTGTGTACGTAAGACAAACAGAACTAGAATATAAGAGGGCTTCTGGACACATGTTATATATTTCCAAATGAATGACGAAATAACTTGATGTCACGTTTACAAATTTCTTCCTAAAATTTATACAAGCCCTATGCAGAAGTAAATTGTAACGCATTGACGAATGGAACAGAGAAACAAAACTGCAGATTTCTCAAGAAATGTCATTGATATTTACTGAGTACTGAAGTCCATAATTCCCCGATGCCTGGAACACGGAAATGGAAAGAGTGAGAAGGATTGAGAGGGAGACTAACAGGTGGACAGGCGGAGAGACAAGAGAAGGAGTGAGACAGACAGGCACGCAGAAGAGAGAAAGAGAGAGACAAGCAGGTGGAGGGCGAGACTGGCAGATTGGTACAGAGAAATAGGGTGAGAGAGAGATAGAGAGTAATAGAGGGATTATGAAAAAGAAACAGTTATCCACCTGAGAACGAAGGGATTCCAAACACTTCCAGGCTTTGGCCAAAAGAAAATATAGGAGGATCAGATGATTATGATTCTGTCCAACTTATTCCCCTCTCAGATTCACACATTCATTGCAACGGTCCTTCAATTTTTCTAAGCCCTATAGAAGAACTCAGAATGTTAGAACTCCAACCAAGCCTTTCGTGACACCCTCAAAGCCAGGAAGATTTACACACTCCCCACATCGTTCTTTTTATTATCTACCCCAAATGGAAAATTTCCATAGTCATGATTTGAACTCAGAAAGAAAATAAACAACCGGAATATAGACAACAATGAGCTTTTCCGTAGCGTTAGCGATTCTGCCAAACGAAATTCTAAAACAAGACAATAAAAACCGAATGCCCATATGCGTGTGTAAATATTATAGGAATGGTTTATTTTAGTTATAATTGGTTATTTGAAATAATTGATTCGATCGAAAATTTCAAATTGTTTCTAGTTTGTAATTGATTAAACGATTTAATTGTTAAGTACTTTATAATTATGTATACATCAAAGTCACATATCGATTTATAGATGTATTTTAATAATAGCTTTAAAAAGCTAGGTTTATATTTTTATAATTATATTTTTATAAGGCTAGAAAAAATAATTAATTCGATGTATAAACCATACGAAAAGGCGAATTAGTTATTACATTTTACTAAGGCCTTTTAATGGCATTATAAATGTGTAATATTTCACGGAATTTCTTTATTAATTACATGTATATTTTACATAATCAATTTCCCATTAACAAGAACTTAGTTTCGTAATGGCAGGTCGAGCGCTTTACCTTATATCGTGATATGTTAATGCACTAATACTCAGGACCATTATTGTCGCTTCTGCCATCATTAAAAATCCAAGGTTCAAAGCGTTGAAGAATTACTATGCATTAAAATGGGTTAACGAATCATAAAGAAAAAGAAATCAAAGGCTTTTACTTAATCATTTAGGCTTACATTTTTGCTCATAGAAAAAGCGAAAATAGTAGTAACCTGTATATTTAGAAAAAAATTGAAGCAGCGAGAGGGGGTGAGAGAGAGAAAAGAGAGAGATAGTGAGAGGGCGGGGTAGGGAGAGAAAGTGGGGAGAGAGAAAGAGAGAGGTGAAGTGGCAAGAATGCATTTTAGTTGAGCGGTGATTATACGTTAGACGTTAAGCTGATGTATAATTTCCAGGTATAAAGTAACCTTATAATAGTTAAATTGACAAAGACCGCGAATTGCTGGTAGAATTGTTGGTACGCTTGACATAATAAAATAAATGCGCCCTTTTTAAAGCCTAGCCAATCTCATGGGCCCGGTTTCCGTGATGTATGTATTCTCCAGCTGGATGGGACGCCAGTCCATAGAAGCGTTACCCATTTTTGCCAGCTGAGTGGACTGCAGCAACGTGAAATGAAGTGTTTTGCTCAAGAACACAACGCGTCGACCGGTCCAGGAATCGAAACCACAATCTTACGATCATGATGCTGACGCCCCAACCACTAAACCACGCGCCTCCACTTGCTGGACATAATACTTAGCGATATTTCTCCCAGCAGTTTAGGATTTGAATTGAAAAATTCTCTTGCAATTGACTTTAGTGCTGCGGTTAACTTCCCCTAAAAATTGCTGGTCTTATGTGAATAATTAAAACCATTATCTGCGATGTCATGTAATACTTTCTGATTTAGACATAAGAAAAGCCTTATTAAGTGGTTTAATCAATATCAACGCCTCCCCACAGTGAAGAACTCGCAATAAATTTCGCGGGCCTAGAAATGCCAAGTCTACGTTCACGGGAGTTAAACTCAGAATGTTAATAGTAAAATATATGTTGCAAGGATTTTTTCCACGATCAAGCGATTCTGCCATCTTGCTCTTATGTAGTATTATACGAGAGTTTCAAATATTGTCACAAAGCTAGCAGATTTTAGCAAGTATGTATGTTAATTATAACAACACCATCACTTCAATGGTACTTTATTCTATCAGAAGCGACATTTTGAAAAGCACATTCAACTTTGCCAGAATTGGATCTCGGAACGTAACGTGTCAGAATATAACACTGCAAGACATTTTAACCGACGATTTAACAAATCTACCTGTTTACCCTCTTACAGAGCACAACGAAATATCATCGGGAATGTAACACATTACTTATTTTAAGCTATGAGATTTATGTTGAAATTCTTGGTTTACAGTCCTCTCCTAGAATCTGTCTGTACCGGGTTTATCAAGAAGATTGATTAGGTTATTATTGGACATATCATAAGAATTTCCCAAGCAGTAAACGTGTATAACCATGATATAGAATATTCAATCATAAACTCGGTTTATCCGGACATCAATTGTCCGAGGAATATTTCATACTGTCATGGTTCTGTTGCTTTAAATTCTTTTATGATCCGATCAGTTATCCGTGCTATCAGATTCTCGAGAAACACTCGTCAAATTTCTCGTCCGTATAATCGATGTCTACTTGTATTCTATTTGTCATATCAAAGGTTTTTTTCTTCTTGAACTGTAGAATTCATAAGGCCACTTATTCGATTTCAATTCAATGGTGTGCTACGACATGGCCGCAATCCAATGAGTGAAACATGTAAAAGATAAAAGAAAAAGGTTGACATAACATCTATCTATATATTTATCTATCTATTTACCTATCAATATATCTATCAATCTCACACACACTCTCACTATATATATATATATATATATATATATATATTGATCCAGCAGGGGCGCAGTGAACTGACTGAAACAAGTAAAAGGATAAAAGAATGTATATATATATAATTGAGAGAGAGAGAGAGAAGAGAGAGAGAGAGAGAGAGAGAGAGAGTCTTCTACTGTTTTACATATTTCAGCCACTTGTCTCCGACCATGCTGTTTAGTTGAGACCATATTTAGTTGAAGGAATCGAGCCCAATACTTATTGTCTGTAAGCCTAGTACTTATTCTACGTGCTGTTTTTTCCAAACGAATGAGGTTCGGAGACATAAACACAAGACCATCGGTTGTCAAGCGATGGTAGGTGACAACCGCATGTAAAGACACACACACATATTTCGTCCGATATATTTGGAAAAGTTTTCCGTATACGAAACACTGAAGTGACAAAGATCAACACGAAAATCAAGAAAAATGATAATATATATCTACTGCGAGGTGATATTTCATTGTCAGTTAATGTGTTTTGGATTGGTTTAACATATTTGAAAATGTGTTAAGAAACTCTACGTCAACTTATGTATTCGTGAACACGCACACACGCACACACACTCACACACCACGTCACATCACACGAAAACGCACAAACACAGATGGGGGTGTAGACGAATGTGTGTGCGAGCATGTGTGTGTGTGTGTGTGTGTATGTGTGCATCTAGCTACTTGTTTGCAGAAAAAAAAACACTCGAAAGTAAATCTCTATAATGAATTTTCTGTACCATTTAATTCATGGATTCAGCTATAATTATTGGAATATACACAATTAGATTAAGATATCTACGTATTTATCATGAGAAAAAAATATCTTTTGCTTTCTTTATGTTTTAATTCTTTCGTGGTAAACGTGTGCATGTATCAATACACACACACACATACATATTCATACATACACACGCAACCCTGGTTACGCGTACACACACTCATGAACAAACATATGCACACAAAGAGAGACACACACAGCAAGAAAACACATACGCACGCACACACAAATATACAAACACACACATATATTCATACACACACACTCGCAACCACACTCACACGCACACAGACACAGACACACACACAAACATATATATATTCCTACACACATTCGCAACCACATTCACTCGCACACACACGCATGAACACACATACATACGCACAAACGTACAAACACGCACACACATACGCGCACAAATACATACACACACACACTCTCACACACGCACACACACACACATGCAACCACACTCACGCGCGCACACACGCATAAACACACATACATACACACAAACGTACAAACACGCACACACATACGCGCACAAACAGACACACACACTCCCACACACGCACACACACATGTAACCACACTCACGCGCGCACGCACGCATAAACACACATACATACACACAAACGTACAAACACGCATACACATACGCACACAAACACACATACACACACTCTCACACACGCACACACACATGCAACCACACTCACGCGCGCACACACGCATAAACACACATACATCCACGCACACACACACACGCACACACATACGCGCACAAACAGACACATACACTCTCACACACGCACACACACATGCAACCACACTCACGCGCGCACACACGCATAAACACACATGCATACAAACACGCACACACATATGCACACAAACTGACGCACACACACACACACACACACGCACAAACAAATATATATGCATGTATATATATCTTCCGATGCCGTACTGCTCATTATCAGATCGAGATGAAATTCTATTCAGCTATGTAATATTATGTTTATCTGAATCTACTTAATATTGATTTCATCTACTAACGTTTTCATATATCCTTATGTATGTATGTATGTATGTCTGACAAGTCACCTGACTATATATCTTTTGTCTATAAATACATATTTGATTTTTAACTTAATTGTTACTCACAGAAGTTTAATTGCGAAACAGAAAATCAATTATGGTAACTTGGGTATCTTACAAACTATATTTTTTATGTCCTGGTCTCTCTCTATCCCTTCTCCATTCATAATTACACAACATACACACACACACACACACACACACACACGCTCATTTTGGTAAACACTTGTATATGTATATTAATATGTATCTATATCTCAACATATACTTATATATACGTGTATATACGCATATAGATATACATATGTATCTGTATATATCTGTAAGGTGTGTGTCTACGTATTTGTGCGTATATATATATATATATATATCTATATATATATATATATATATATAATTATATATCTATATATATATATATATATATATATATAATATATATATATATATACATGTATATATATATATATATATATTATATATGTATATGCATGTATCTTTGTATATATATATATATATATATATATATATATATATATTATATATGTATATATACTTCTCTCTCTTTATATATATGTGCGTGTGTGTGTGTGTGTTTGTGAGTATTTGAAGATAACTGTGAGCATATGAGCATATAAGTATATAAGTAAGACATACAAACACACAAACACGCTCATCTCACCCTCACGCGCACACCCACACCCACACCCACACTTATATACACTTTAATTGAAGTTAAATGTATTTCCTCTGTTAATGCATTATATAAGAACAATCTAGATTTTCGGCTTTGTACGCTCGTGTTTCTTTTATTTTTAATGCAATGTACAGCTTCACAAGTGCTATAGATCTTATATGGCGTGCATTAATGTATTGTTGCAGGTATGAGTGCTCTAAACGCATTCACCCCATAGAATAAATACTGTAAAATATAGGGATGAAACAGGTAACCGGATCACAGTTTATATTATGTACATATGCAACGGTGCGGTATTGCTTTTGATTGTAAACCACAGATAAACTGAAAGATAAATAATTACATTGTATTTTGGTGAATAGTAGAACTATGTTAATGAAAATCATTTCACAATGTTACACGAACCGAATACGATGCGTATATCGCATATGAGATATTCTACCAAACACAACACGTGAAGAGAATTACAATATAAAACTCTGTATGGGCGTGCTGTTGTGTAGATATAAAACATAGTTGTGTGTATATCTAGCCATATATACACATACATACAGAAACACTAACACACACATAATTGTGTGTGTGTGTGTACACACATAAGCAGATATTAACTTAAGCTGGTTTGCATATTTGGATAGCTTCTGTCTTTGATTAACGTTTATGAATGGGGCACCAACAAGTACGGCTTTAGGCAATTAGTCGATCCTGTCGAACGCAATACTTATATTTTTCTTTAAACGTATATTTATTAATATATATATATATATATATATAATTCTTGTTTTATCTCAAAATACTGTTTTCATGGGGAGTCAGCTTAAGGAAATTAATACCAGCAGTGACATACAGATATGCGGAATTACCGATAGGCAAATATATGAAACATATATGAAATGACGTGTCACACTGAGACACCGTTCATTCGGGGAATCCAATAGTTTTTCGTTGAGGCATATTCTTTACACGCTTGATTTTGTTATATTCTTTTAACGTAGTACCTGGCAGGGTTTTACATTATATTGTAGACTCTTGTTTCAATTCCTTTAGGTTGTATCAAACGTGTCCCCTTTCATGTGTATTTACTCGTGGTGTATATCTATATATATATATATATCTGTGTTTGTGTGTGTGTGTATCAAAACAGTTTGATTCAAATACCTTGATACTGTAGGTTTCAAAGCGGAATGTTAATTCTCAGACATTGGAAATTCAAATTACCAATGCCTGAGGATTAGCCTCTCGCTTAGAATCTCAAAATAGTAAGGAATTTGAAACAAATTGTTTTGATCGATACATGTATCTCCTAATAAATATGAGTGCCATTCTTTCGTTTGTCCCCTCACACCATGTATATATATATATATATATATATATATATATACATACATATATGTATTCATTTCATTTTTTCACAAATTGAATCGTTTTCCATACTTAGAGTTGAAAAACTAACAATGACTGAAACCGGTACTAAAATGTTTTTTTAATGATAGAATCAGTTAAGCATGTTCTACCTTGACTTATTTTCCATATATATATATAAACATCTGAACAGTCAAGGGCGCTCACTAACATTAGTGACTTGTTTTGTTTAACATTCGTCCTATAATCTCGAAATTATGTATAATTTATTCGATCGTGAACAGCCCACCCTCTATACAAATATTTCAATGGCAAGTAAAATTCACGTATTCACACAATTGAAATACTGAGTCGAACTGATTACTGTTCATAGCATTTGAAGATAGGAAATACCTGCGAAACAATTTACTGCACAGTTTCAAATATGGAGTCCTAAAGGAAATTAAGTATATTTGATGCTAAAAAGAAAAAATAACTAATTCAGATCTGCAGGCATACAAGTAGTAAACTATTTCAATAATAATATGATATTTGCAAACGATTTTCTGTATTAGGAGTGTAGAAAGGAGTAGAAACCAGCCATTTATACATTTTAGTGACATGATTCCGAGTTTGAAAATTAAATGTCGGTAAATTAAATGTTCTTCCTGTTTTATTTAAATGGCTCATCCATGATCGCTAAAATGTTACACGCCATTGGGTAATGCTTTGCTGAAATGTTTGGGGATGTGTTGGCCTGCTGTGAGTAGTAAAATGACTGTTCATCAAGGGTTTTACAGATCTGATTTTGTGATTTAGTCTTCTATCAAAATATCTCCTCTGTACATTTGCAGAATCAGATGTTCTGGTGTTCTTCATGAGTTGTTGACAAGCGATCAAATCTCGAATACGTTAAATTCTGCTGTCTTTCCTGCTTTCCCACGGTTAAGATAGACCTGAAAAACGAATTTCACCAAAATTTGTAATTTTTCCGAAGGTGTTACTTTAGTGCTTCAAAGAGTTTAATATTGCACTCCTAGTGGTTGTTGAGTCATAACGGAGCAAGTGCTAGCAAGATTATTCGGAAGATATGTCAAGTAATATCGCGATATACACAAAGCCAAAAGTTAATAATGTATTGCATTAAATACATACGTCTCTCGTGGTTAAGTAAGATAACGGCAACCCATGCTCATTCGTCGATATTTTGAAATCAAATGATGTAAACAAGTTTTCTATATGTATAGTTGTTACGGAAATATCCTGGAAAGTCCAACAGAACACAAAGAAGACAAGGGAAATTAAACTAGAAGTATCCCAACTTTGTCTCTCATTTTCTATCTGTTTTCTTTTCTCTTTTATACTGCCCCACTATTTCTTTGTATTTTGGTGCTTTTATTCTGTCAACCAAGGCAACCGCTAAATATTAGGCAATTTTTTATATGCCTTTATTTTTGTAAATGTCGGCTGATGATGTGGAATTATGAAACGTTTATATTACGTAACATGCCCAAACGTTCGTATTATAAGGAGTGAAAGATCTCGACGTTACGTACACGATGATTTCCATTTCTGTCTGTACATATGTGAGTATATGTGCCTCTGTGTTTGTGCGTGTGTGTGTTTTTCACACACACACACTGTAAAATATTTCGCCTGTAAGTAACCCAAATACGTATGAATACGTTAATGAGCCAACGTTCGTTCCCCGCACAAAATGTATTGATTGTTATTTCTGTTTCTTACCTCCCCTTTATGCACCCAACGCTTTATACATCTAGCCACCCACACCTGTTGTATTTCTTCTTTTTTTTTCGTATTGACCTTTTGTATGAATAATCACATTTACTTTACTTTTTTTCTTTGTTCTGCCTTCATAGCCTGAGCGAAAGGAACAAATGGTAGAGTATATAGCCTGTGCTCTTGTTATTTTTTTTCCTGCGTGTGTCTATGTATATGTATATATAATATATATACATATATATATACGCATATATACATATACGTACACATGTATATAGGTATATATTTATGTTCGTATACATACATACATATATATATATATATACACATATATGTATATATACATACATATATGTATATATATACATATATATATCCCAATCCTCTGATGTTGTTGCATGGCTTCTATGTTGTCACGAATTCACCATGTTAATTTTCTCTCTATACTCTCACGTATCCTGCTTTACAATATATATGTGTATATGTATATACATATACGTGCACACATATATATGTATATATATATATATACACATATATATATGTATATATATACATATACATATATATATATATATATACATACATACATATATATATATATATATATATATACATATAACTTTCGAACTATCTAGTCTTTTCGAACATTTATGTTATCCCGATTTTCACCTGGCACTTGATTAGATTTTCAGTTCTATCTTTCAAATAGAGAAAACACAGCTATTATTCGTTGTACATGTTTATGTAAACGTGTTTGTGTGTACGTATGTGTGTGTGCGAGTGCGTACACAGGTGTAGACTGCTTCAGCATGCCCAGGATTACAGTGCTTCAAATAAGCATATTCTTTCATGAAACTTATTTCGGTGCGTACTAAATTTCATACATTAAAGGATATATGTGTACACTAAACTTGTTTTGTTTTACTATGAATATTGTGTATTGAACCTAAATTGCTATTGTTATTAAAAAAGAAACGAAAACATTGGAAGTATATGCATATATATATATATATATATATATATATATATACAGGGTGATTCAAAAGTCGCCATACATAAGAACAATTTATTTCTTTATAAGAATAAGTTTATAAGACCAGTTTATTTTAATTAACAGTCTCTTTATGTTTAACATTGTTTTGAATACACATTGCAATACGTTTACCCAGTTCATTGTGAGCTCTTAACAGAACATCTGGCGATACGTGTGCAAATGAGTTAGTGATGCTTTCCTTCAAATGATTTATGTTTTTTTTATCTTTCTGCGATACACCATGCCTTTCAAATGCCCCAAAGATAGAAATCAAGAGGAATCAAGAGGATCACGGAATCTAGGGGATTTATTCTAAACAGTTTTTTATAAAAGAATGTTTTACTATGCATGGAGACTTTTGAATCATCATCCCATATATATATACATATATATATATATATATATATATATATATATATACATTTATATATATATATATATATATATATATATATATATATATATATATATATATATATATATGTATGTATGTATGTATGTAGGTATGTAGGTATGTATGTATGTAAGTATGTATGTAGACATATACATAAGCCATTTACCATGACGCTTCAGATATATTAACAGCATTTGTAAGTAGTTAATTTATTTTACGGTACATAATACCTGTACTATATTCACCCGACCAAACGACCTGACACAATGTGATGGTGTTGATAGGTAGAAGGGAAGATACCCATGAAAAGGCCATGCACGTGCACCTTTGTGTATGTGTGTGTGGGAGAGAGAGAGAGAGAGACAGACATACAAACAGACAGAATGCAGGGTTGAGAGATATTTTGAACTCACCAATGGACTGGCAACTTATTTACTGGAATTCATCATAAAGGAATGAAAGTGGATTGGACTAATTAAAACCTTGTTAATTATACTGCAATCGTTGTTGGTAAATGTGTTTGGTAATATAGTAGTGATGCTGTCATACCAGCTACAATTTACTCAAAGTCGAAAAATTGATTTACCCAAAACCAAGCTATGCAATTCGTCACATCGAAAGTAACACACACACGACATACACACAAACACAAACACATATATACATATATATATACACCACATATATATATATATATATATATATATATATATATATATATAATATATATATATATATGATACCGTTACCGTGATACCGTTAGCGACCACGCTAGCAGATGTAGCTACACATCGCTGGTCACAATGCGAAGCGCATTGTTTTAGCCTTCAAATTATGACACCCAGCTGGCTAAGCGAGCAGGCCCAGAGAAAAGAAAGAGTGATTGAAAGTTATGGCGAAAGAGTACAGCAGGGATCGCCACCACCCACTGCAGGAGCCTCGTGGAGGTTTTAGGTGTTTTCGCTCAATAAAACACTCACTTAATCCTTTTGTCTGTCCTTGTTTGTCCCCTCTATGCTTAGCCCCCTCCGGGCAATAAAGAAATAAGAAACTTTAGCATGCCGGATGAAAAGCGTAGTGCTATTTCGTCTGCCGCTATGTTCTGAGTTCAAATTCCACCGAGGCTGATTTCGCCTTTCATCCTTTCATGGTCGATAAATTAAGTACCAGCTGCGTACTGGAGTTACACACACACACACACACACATGGATATATATATATATATATATATATATATATATATATATATACGCAAACACACACACACACAAAAACACACATATATATCTTAAAAATTAAGCACATCGTAAGTATATTCGATGATGTTGCGTCGGTTGTTGTTAATTATGGTGTTGTTTCGTTGTTGTTTTGATGTTGTTACTCATAATCGGGCAATTTTTGTGACCTTGAAATTTTTATATTGAAACGTAAAAAAGATGCGAGTATCTGATCTCTTTCTCAGAGCATCAGCATATATTATGCTGCTAACTTTAAAGCTAGAGGACATAAAAAACATGGAGGTTTGCTTGTAAATTCTAGCTGATAGAGCGAAAGAGATACCTAGCGCTTTGATTCTGAAGTTACATAAACATGCATGTGTTGCGTATATATATATATATATTATATATATATATATATATATATATATATATACATATACGTGTGTGTGTAAATGTTATATGCATATAAACTGTATAAATACCCATATATTTACATAGACTTAGTATATCTATATATAAATTATATATATATATATATATATATTATTGTATATATATATAATATTATATATTATATATATATATATATATATTATATATATATATATATATATATATTTATTTTTAAAATATATATATATATATATTATATATATATACGATGTCTGATCAATAACTTCGTAGTAACGAAACGGGAGCACGCAGAGAGAAACCGCTTAGCAATGATTGATTATGAGCACTGCTGAATTTTTTTAAGTTCTAGATTGACAGAAAAAATTGTCATCTTGATACCTGTTCAGAGGCCCACGCAAATTTGCAGAATGTGTGTGGAGAAGAGTGTATGAGCTACCCAGATGTTTATGAGTTGCTCAGACGTTTCTAGGATGCCCGAAAACATGTCGATATTGACAAATTTCTGAGAGACCTGCAACCAGCAAAACTGAGAAAAACCATACCATCCGTGTCTCCTCAACAATGTGTTATCCGGTTGGTGCGTGTTATCAGACGATTTGGCGATAAGTAACGATTTAGTTCACTCCATTATCACTGAAGAATTGTGTATGAGATGCGTGTCTGCCAATTTTGTGCCAAAAACTGCATTCAGCTGACCAAATGGACTCACCGGTTTAACAAGATCTCCTTGATTGTGTAGGAAAGCTTTGCGTAGGCCTCTGAAGGTATCACCAAACACTTGCCAAAATCCTGCTAAACGTTCTCTGACATGGTCAGTGCAATGATCACACGCTACACACCTTCCTTCCAAGCACTACTGTAAACAGCAGATGTGAGTTAGTATGTGAAAGCTTAGTGCACCCGCATAGCAGTGTTCGAAATCAAGTTGCCGCTAGTTGCTTCTCTCTGCGTGCTTTAGTTTCGTTAGTATGGCAACAGTCCGGATTCTTATTGATCAGACCACGTACACACACACATATATATATAAATATATGAATATAGATACATATATATATATATATATATATATATATATATGTATACAAAAATTATTATAATTATAGACATAATTACAATTACGGCTTAGCAAAATAGCTACACGACATACAGAAATTTAGAAATAGCAGTTAAATACTCTTCTACTGCCATAAGATATCTCCCAGGCAGTAGTATCTTATAGTAGTAGAATAGTATTTAACTGCTATTTCTAAATTTCGTTTTGTGGTAAAGCAATTTTGCTAAGCCCTAATTATAATTATGTTTATAATTATAATTTTTGTATAAATTTACCGATAAGGGTTCTTTTAACATACCGAACTACTTGGTAAGATTATTAACTAATTATAAATTGATTAATTAATTTTACCCTTTATATATATATATATATATATACACGCACATATATTAGTGAATATCAGAAAGTTCACTGGAATGTCCAGTTCGTAGTAGATATTGTTACATAGGAATATGAATGCTTTTGTTTTTTTAGTTACAGACTATAATAGATATATATTTACTTTGTTGCTTCTGTTTTTGCTTGAATCCATTTTCCTGAAAATACAATATTACATTATTATTTGTCAGATCATCAATTATTCGGCCTCATTTTGTCTTCCAACGTATCCCAGAGGATTACACATTGAAGACAAGAACATAACGCATCCTTCAAGTGCGTACTCGAAGGAACGCTTCCTTGTCAAACTGCACTAGATATGCATGTTATATATTTAAATACGAAAATATAACAAACTAACATAGATGTGAAATATGTGAAGGTGAGACTGGGTGTTCTCTTTGGATAGGTGGTGTTATGTACTTTTGGAAATATATCCAGCTCGCTCCTGCGAGAAAAATTCTAAAAGAGTGGCGTCTAACCTAAATAACTATATGTCTGTCTATCTATCTATCTATCTATCTATCTATCTATCTATCTATCTATCTATCTATCTATCTATCTATCTATCTATCAATCTATCTTATCTATCTATCGATCTATCTATATATCTATCTATCTATCTATCTATCTATCTATCTATCTGTCTGTCTGTCTGTGAGTCTACCTATCTACTTCTATGTTTTTCTATCTGCTGTCTGTCTTTCTATCAAGCTATCTAGCCATTTGTGTATGTACGTACGTACGTACCCACCTACCCACATACCTACCTACTTACTTACATACTTACCTAGCTACCTACATACCAACTTACCAACCTATGTTTCTACTTACTTATCTGTTTGTTATTCTCAGATTGTATTTATCCCCACGTCGATAATAGCCGACGAAATGCATGGTAGATCTTCGCTACAAAATTCGAAACCCCGAGTACTATAATGACAACTTAATGTTTGTTCTACGTTATATATATATATATATATATATATATATATATATGTGTGTGTGTGTGTGTGTGTGTGGTGTGTGTGTGTGTGTGTTTGGCAATTAGTAATAAAAGAAAGTCCATGAAATGAGTCGCAACTGCAGGAGGCAATTACACGAAGCGTCTTGTTACGTGTAGTTATTTTACTCATAATGCCTGACAACCACATTGAAGCTTTTTTTTTTATTGAGAGTCATGAATGATAAACAAAAGCAAACATTTGTAGCAAACACACAAATAGAATAATGGCAAAAATAAACGTCAAACCACGCTTATCAGCGAACAGCGTGAGTGAAGTAACAAGAGTTATTAAGAGTAATGTACTGGTAACATTATTCATGGAAATGAAGCAAAATATCAATGAAATGCATGTAGGCTGTCTGATTGTGAAACTTGCATAAGAAGAGCAGCTACTGTAAGGCTGCTTTGTAGACGACACTTTTGGCAACACGCACCAACCGGATAGCTTATTCTTGAGGAGACACGTTAGCCATTGCAGTAGAAGAATTTTTGACAAGACGGGCTAACGGGATAGTCGGTTGTTGAGATGACTCGGTAGCCCTGGCGGCAGCAACATTTGTTATATGACGGGCTTAGTGGGCCACAAGCCCTTCTTCATAATTTCAAGCTCCAGCGGTTGCAGAATTTACAGGTGACTGTACTGCACGGGCAGCAGCATCGTAGGCAGCTGGGACACTCTGTGGGACCTATGTTATTGAATTCCGTTATATCGATATCTTCTGGCTTTGTCGGCAGCATGGGACAGTCTACTAATACGAACTCTATTTCTCCTAGGGTTATCTGGAAATTGAATATAGAGGTGGTGGGTTACGTTGAATACCTGAATGATGTATGTCGTATATGTATAAATATTAAACTATTTCTGGATAATTTCTTTTCCTCCCTCTATTGTAGTAAATATCATTGTGTGTGTGTGTGTGTGTGTGTGTGTGTGTGTGTTGTGAATTTCTCTGCTGCCTTATTTTGTTTTGTGTGTTTCTATTTCTTCCCAGCCCTGCCTAGGCAAACAGCTCATTACATTTCTTCTTAGAGAAAAGATGGTGACAAATCTTCCTCACACAAAACAAAAAAAAGACTTGCAATCTTAGTCTTATGTTAGAGAAAAATATGACTACAGGGTGCAGGGGTGGAACCCTTACCTCGGAGTGACAGCAGAGAATATTTATGGATGGAATGACGGACGACTTCATGTATTTTATATATCTTTTGCAACTGTAAGGAATTGGAGAATCAGGTATATTAAGATACATGGATAAAATTCCTCAATATTGAAACGAGGGAATTTACACGCCATTTTAAGGCTGATGTATCTAAAGCACATAATAACAGTGCTGGTGCTGTTCCAATGACGGGGTTAGTTGCGTTCTTCACGCTATCATTACAAATGTTATTTAAATCTGCTTTACTGATCCTTCGCAACTCCATTCTAGCTGAGCTTCTACTGACAAGCACATATATTAAACTATACATGCATACCTATACACGCATAGATACATACAGACATACACAAACATATACCAACATACACACACACATATATAAATATAGATACATGCATATATAAGAAGCCAAAGAGAGAGAGAGAGAGAGAGAGAGAGAGAGAGAGAGAGAGAAAGCGAGTGAGTTCCAGTGAAGTTCGCGCATGTATATTACGTTTATACACATATACACGTTCAAACTTGATGTATGGAATTCATATAGCATGATTTAACCGTGATGCAGTAATCATATTTGATTATATACTCTCATAAACGTGATCAATTATGCGACAACACCATCCATACACATGCTCGTATTATACGTGCAGAGACACACTTTTATACACACACATACATACATATATATATATATACATATATATATATATATATATATATATATATATATATATATATATATATATATATATAATATATATATATATATATATATATATATATGCTCATACAGGTATGTATGTAGGACTGTATGTGCATCGCATTGTACTGTAGAATATCATATATGTTATGGAATTAAATGCCATAATAAAATAATATATACAAACGCATTCTGAAAATCAAAGCTAAATTGAAATAGAGATATAATAGGACGCGATATTGTATTATATTTCATTCTGTTTTTATACAATTTGGCACAGATTTATCGCTTTCATGGCACATTTATTTTACAGAGATGTATATAAATGCATCGGGTTACGCTGACGCTGCTAATATAATTTTCAATGTGTAAGCATGTATGTGTATATATGCATATATGTATACATGCATATATATATATATGTGTGTGTGTGTTTGTTATGTGTATGTGCATGTATGTATGTTCATATATATATATATATATATATATATATATATATAAATAAATATATACACGCACTCACATAGAACACACATACACACACTCATATATATCTAACCATATCCCAAACTATAATCAACGATATTATGGAAGCATATTTCATATATCTCATTCTTTATTATATATTATGTTACCATATGCTTACGTATGTATATATATATATATATA